>NW_026737094.1:0-51000 GCF_949786415.1 Peromyscus eremicus | reverse complement strand
TCGGGCTACTGTTTCTTTCCAGGTTCTAAATGGAGTTGAGTCACATGCAGTTTTTTGTCCTACGAGCAAGAGTTGTTTTCTGGTAAGACAAGTCACTATTGTGCTCCAATTGCCATACACAGTGCAAATAGCACTCGCGTCTGTTTCCCGCAAGTACAGTGTATTGGACGGAAGAGGAGCTAATGTTCTTGTCAGTTTCTTAAGGAGAGTTGAACTAGATATGGCCCGTGTGTGTAGGAAGCACAGTTCTTTTGTTCTGAGCAAGCTCACTGTTTGGAACCCATAGGAAACAGAGTAGAGTAGAAGAGTGCTCTTTTCTCAAAAGCAGAGTGTGTTTCATGTAACGCGAGCTAGCATTTGTTTCCCAGTCCTAAATGGAGTTGAATCAGATGCAGTTTCTGGTCTTACGAGCAAGAGTTGTTTTCTGGTAAGGAAAGTCACTATTGCGGTCCCATTGACATACACAGTGCAAATAGCACTCGCGTCTGTTCCCAGCAAGTACAGTGTATCGGACTGAAGAGGAGCTACAGTTCTTCTCAGTTTCCTAAGCAGAGTTGAACGAGATATGGCTCGTGTGTAGGAAGCACAGTTCTTTTGTTCTGAGCAAGCTGACTGTTCTGGCCCTATAGGAAAAACAGTAGAGTAGAAGAGTGCTCTTTTCTCTAAAGCAGAGTGTGTTTCTTGCAAGGTGAGCTAGCTTTTGTTTCCCAGTCCTAAATGGAGTTGAATCACATGCAGTTTCTGGTCCTACAAGCAAGAGTTGTTTTCTGGTAAGAAGAGTCACTATTGTGCTGCCATTGCCATACACAGGACAAATAGCACTGGCGTCTGTTCCCAGCAAGTACAGTGTATTGGACTGAAGAGGATCTACTGTTCTTGTCAGGTTCCTAAGCAGAATTGAACTAGATATGGCCGTGTGTGTAGGAAGCACAGTTCTTTTGTTCTGAGCAGCTCACTGTTCGGACCCCATATGAAACACAGTAGAGAAGAAGAGTGCTCTTTTCTTAAAGGCAGAGTGTGTTTCTTGTAAGACGAGCTTGCATTTGTTTCCCAGTCCGAAATGGAGTTGAGTCACATGCAGTGTTTTGTCCTACGAGCAAGAGTTGTTTTCTGGTAAGACGAGTCACTATTGTGCTCCAATTGCCATACACAGTGCAAATAGCACTCGCGTCTGTTCCCCGCAAGTACATTGTATTGTACTGAAGAGGATCTACTGTTTTTGTCAGTTTCCTAAGCAGAGTTGAACTAGATATGGCCCGTGTGTGTAGGAAGCACAGTTGTTTTGTTCTGAGCAAGCTCACTGTTTGGACCCCATAGGAAACACAGTAGAGTAGAAGAGTGCTCTTTTCTCAAAAGCAGAGAGTGTTTCTTGTAAAGCGAGCTAGAGTTTGTTTCCCAGTCCTAAATGGAGTTGAATCACATGCAGTTTCTGGTCCTACGGGCAAGAGTTGTTTTCTGGTAAGAAGAGTCACTGTTGCGCTGCCATTGCCATACACAGGACAAATAGCACTGGCGTCTGTTCCCAGCAAGTACAGTGTATTGGACTGAAGAGGATATACTGTTCTTGTCAGGTTCCTAAGCAGACTTGAACTAGATATGCCCGTGTGAGTAGGAAGTACAGTTTTTTTGTTCTGAGCAAGCTCACTGTTCGGACCCCATAGGAAGCACAGTAGAGTAGAAGAGTGCTCTTTTCTCAAAAGCAGATTGTGTTTCATGAAAGGCGAGCTAGCATTTGTTTCCCAGTCCTAAATGGAGTTGAATCACATGCAGTTTCTGGTTCTACGAGCAAGAGTTGTTTTCTGGTAAAGAAAGTCACTATTGTGCTCCAATGCCATACACAGTGCAAATAGCACTCGCGTCTGTTCCCCGCAAGTACAGTGTATTGGACTGAAGAGGAGCTACTGTTCTTGTTGGTTTCCTAAGCAGAGTTGAACTAGATATGGCCCGTGTGTGTAGGAAGCACAGTTCTTTTGTTCTGAGCAAGCTCACTCTTCGGACCCGATAGGAAACACAATAGAGTAAAAGAGTGCTCTTTTCTCAAATGCAGAGTCTGTTACATGGAAGGCGAGCTAGCATTTGTTTCCCAGTTCTAAATGGAGTTGAATCACATGCAGTTTCTGGTCCTACGAGCAAGAGTTGTTTTCTGGTAAGAAGAGTCACTCTTGCGCTGCCATTGCCTTACACAGGACTAATAGCACTGGCGTCTGTTCCCAGCAAGTACAGTGTATTGGACTGTAGAGGATCTACTGTTCTTGTCAGGTTCCTAAGCAGAATTGAACTAGATATGGCCGTGTGTGTAGGAAGCACAGTTCTTTTGTTCTGAGCAAGCTCACTGTTCAGACCAAAGAGGAAACACAGTAGAGTAGAAGAGTGCTCTTTTCTCAAAAGCAGAGTGTGTTTCTTGTAAGGCGAGCTAGCGTTTGTTTCCCAGTCCTAAATGGAGTTGAGTCACATGTAGTTTTTGGTCCTACGAGCAAGAGTTGTTTTCTGGTAAGACGAGTCACTATTGTGCTCCCATTGCCATACACAGTGCAAATAGCACTCGCGTCTGTTCCCCGCAAGTACAGTGTATTGGATTGAAAAGGAGCTACTGTTCTTCTCAGTTTCCTAAGCAGAGTTGAACTAGATATGGCCCGTGTGTGTAGGAAGCACAGTTCTTTTGTTCTTAGCAAGCTCACTGTTTGGACCCCATAGGAAACACAGTAGAGTAGAAGAGTGCTCTTTTCTCAAAAGCAGAGTGTGTTTCTTCTAAAGCGAGCTAGAGTTTCTTTCCCAGTCCTAAATGGAGTTGAATCACATGCAGTTTCTGGTCCTACGGGCAAGAGTTGTTTTCTGGTAAGAAGAGTCACTATTGCGCTGCCATTGCCATACACAGGACAAATAGCACTGGCGTCTGTTCCCAGCAAGTACAGTGTATTGGACTGAAGAGGATATACTGTTCTTGTCAGGTTCCTAAGCAGACTTGAACTAGATATGCCCGTGTGAGTAGGAAGTACAGTTTTTTTGTTCTGAGCAAGCTCACTGTTCGGAACACATAGGAAACACAGTAGAGTAGAAGAGTGCTATTTTCTCAAAAGCAGAGTGTGTTTCATGTAAGGCGACCTAGCATTTGTTTCCCACTCCTAAGTGGAGTTGAATCACATGCAGTTTCTGGTCCTACGATCAAGAGTTTTTTTCTGGTAAGGAAAGTCACTATTGCGCTCCCATTGCCGTACACAGTGCAAATAGCACTCGCGTCTGTTCCCAGCAAGTACAGTGTATCGGACTGAAGAGGAGCTACTGTTCTTGTCAGTTTCCTAAGCAAAATTGAACTAGTTATGGCCCGTGTGTAGGAAGCACAGTTCTTTTTTTCTGAGCAAGCTCACTGTTCTGGCTTTATAGGAAACACAGTAGAGTAGAAGAGTGCTCTTTTCTCAAAAGCAGAGTGTGTTTCTTGTAAAGCGAGCTAGAGTTTGTTTCCCAGTTATAAATGGAGTTGAATCACATGAAGTTTCTGGTCCTAAGAGCAAGAGTTGTTTTCCGTTAAGAAGAGTAACTATTGCGCTGCCTTTGCCATACACAGGACAAATAGCACTAGCGTCTGTTCCCAGCAAGTACAGTGTATTGGACGGAAGAGGAGCTACTGTTCTTGTCAGTTTCCTAAGCAGAGTTGAACTAGATATGGCCCGTGTGTGTAGGAAGCACAGTTCTTTTGTTCTGAGCAAGCTCACTGTTCGGACACCATAGGAAACACAAAAGAGTAGAAGAGTGCTCTTTTCTGAAAAGCAGAGTGTGTTTCATGTAAGGCGAGATAGAGTTTGTTTCCCAGTCCTAAATGGAGTTGAATCACATGCAGTTTCTGGTCTTACGAGCAAGAGTTGTTTTCTGGTAAGGAAAGTCACTATTGTGCTCCCATTGCCATACACAGTGCAAATAGCACTCGCGTCTGTTCCCAGCAAGTACAGTGTATCAGACTGAAGAGGAGCTACTGTTTTTGTCAGTTTCCAAAGCAGAGTTGAACTAGATATGGCCCGTGTGTAGGAAGCACAGTTTTTTTTTTTCTGAGCAAGCTCACTTTTCAGAACACATAGGAAACACAGTAGAGTAGAAGAGTGCTCTTTTCTCAAAAGCAGAGTGTGTTTTTGTAAGGCGAGCTAGCGTTTGTTTCCTAGTCCTAAATGGAGTTGAATCTCATGCAGTTTCTGGTCCTATGAACAAGAGTTGTTTTCTGGTAAGGATAGTCACTATTGCGCTCCCATTGCCCTTCACAAGGGAAATAGCACTCGCGTCTTTTCCCAGCAAGTACAGTGTATTGGACTGAATAGGAGCTACTGTTCTTGTCAGTTTACTAAGCAGAGTTGAACTAGATATGGCCGTGTGAGTAGGAAGCACAGTTTTTTTGTTCTGAGCAAGCTCACTGTTCTGGCCCTATAGGAAACAAAGTAGAGTAGAAGAGTGCTCTTTTATCAAAAGCAGAGTGTGTTTCTTGGAAGTCGAGCTAGCGTTTGTTTCCGAGTCCCAAACGGAGTTGAGTCACATGCAGTTTTTTGTCCTACAAGCAAGAGTTGTTTTCTGGTAAGACAAGTCACTATTGTTCTCCAATTGCCACACAATGCAAATAGCACTCGCGTCTGTTCCCCGCAAGTACAGTGTATTGGACGGAAGAGGAGCTACTGTTCTTGTCAGTTTCCTAAGCAGAGTTGAACTAGATATGGCCCGTGTGTGTAGGAAGCACAGTTCTTTTGTTCTGAGCAAGCTCACTGTTCGTACACCATAGGAAACACAAAAGAGTAGAAGAGTGCTCTTTTCTGAAAAGCAGAGTGTGTTTCATGTAAGGCGAGCTAGAGTTTGTTTCCCAGTCCTAAATGGAGTTGAATCACATGCAGTTTCTGGTCTTACGAGCAAGAGTTGTTTTCTGGTAAGGAAAGTCACTATTGTGCTCCCATTGCCATACACAGTGCAAATCGCACTCGCGTCTGTTCCCAGCAAGTACAGTGTATCAGACTGAAGAGGAGCTACTGTTTTTGTCAGTTTCCAAAGCAGAGTTGAACTAGATATGGCCCGTGTGTAGGAAGCACAGTTTTTTTTTTTCTGAGCAAGCTCACTTTTCAGAACACATAGGAAACACAGTAGAGTAGAAGAGTGCTCTTTTCTCAAAAGCAGAGTGTGTTTTTGTAAGGCGAGCTAGCGTTTGTTTCCTAGTCCTAAATGGAGTTGAATCTCATGCAGTTTCTGGTCCTATGAACAAGAGTTGTTTTCTGGTAAGGATAGTCACTATTGCGCTCCCATTGCCCTTCACAAGGGAAATAGCACTCGCGTCTTTTCCCAGCAAGTACAGTGTATTGGACTGAATAGGAGCTACTGTTCTTGTCAGTTTACTAAGCAGAGTTGAACTAGATATGGCCGTGTGAGTAGGAAGCACAGTTTTTTTGTTCTGAGCAAGCTCACTGTTCTGGCCCTATAGGAAACAAAGTAGAGTAGAAGAGTGCTCTTTTATCAAAAGCAGAGTGTGTTTCTTGGAAGTCGAGCTAGCGTTTGTTTCCCAGTCCCAAACGGAGTTGAGTCACATGCAGTTTTTTGTCCTACGAGCAAGAGTTGTTTTCTGGTAAGACAAGTCACTATTGTTCTCCAATTGCCACACAATGCAAATAGCACTCGCGTCTGTTCCCCGCAAGTACAGTGTATTGGACGGAAGAGGAGCTACTGTTCTTGTCAGTTTCCTAAGCAGAGTTGAACTAGATATGGCCCGTGTGTGTAGGAAGCACAGTTCTTTTGTTCTGAGCAAGCTCACTGTTCGGACACCATAGGAAACACAAAAGAGTAGAAGAGTGCTCTTTTCTGAAAAGCAGAGTGTGTTTCATGTAAGGCGAGCTAGAGTTTGTTTCCCAGTCCTAAATGGAGTTGAATCACATGCAGTTTCTGGTCTTACGAGCAAGAGTTGTTTTCTGGTAAGGAAAGTCACTATTGTGCTCCCATTGCCATACACAGTGCAAATAGCACTCGCGTCTGTTCCCAGCAAGTACAGTGTATCAGACTGAAGAGGAGCTACTGTTTTTGTCAGTTTCCAAAGCAGAGTTGAACTAGATATGGCCCGTGTGTAGGAAGCACAGTTTTTTTTTTCTGAGCAAGCTCACTTTTCAGAACACATAGGAAACGCAGTAGAGTAGAAGAGTGCTCTTTTCTCAAAAGCAGAGTGTGTTTTTGTAAGGCGAGCTAGCGTTTGTTTCCTAGTCCTAAATGGAGTTGAATCTCATGCAGTTTCTGGTCCTATGAACAAGAGTTGTTTTCTGGTAAGGATAGTCACTATTGCGCTCCCATTGCCCTTCACAAGGGAAATAGCACTCGCGTCTTTTCCCAGCAAGTACAGTGTATTGGACTGAATAGGATCTACTGTTCTTGTCAGTTTACTAAGCAGAGTTGAACTAGATATGGTCCGTGCGTGTAGGAAGCACAGTTCTTTTGTTCTGAGCAAGCTCACTGTTTGGACCCCATAGGAAACACAGTAGAGTAGAAGAGTGCTCTTTTCTCAAAAGCAGAGTGTGTTTCTTGGAAGTCGAGCTAGCGTTTGTTTCCCAGTCCTAAATGGAGTTGAGTCACATGCAGTTTTTTGCCCTATGAGCAAGAGTTGTTTTCTGGTAAGACAAGTCACTATTGTTCTCCAACTGCCATACACAATGCAAATAGCACTCGCGTCTGTTCCCCGCAAGTACAGTGTATTGGACGGAAGAGGAGCTACTGTTCTTGTCAGTTTCCTAAGCACAGTTGAACTAGATATGGCCCGTGTGTTTAGGAAGCACAGTTCTTTTGTTCTGAGCAAGCTTACTGTTCGGACCACATAGGAAACACAGTAGAGTAGAAGAGTGCTCTTTTCTCAAAAGCAGAGTGTGTTTCATGTAAGGCGAGCTAGAGTATGTTTCCCAGTCCTAAATGGAGTTGAATCACATGCAGTTTCTGGTCTTATGAGCAAGAGTTGTTTTCTGGTAAGGAAAGTCACTATTGCGCTCCCATTACCATACACAGTGCAAATAGCACTCGCGTCTGCTCCCAGCAAGTACAGTGTATCGGACTGAAGAGGAGCTACTGTTCTTGTCAGTTTCCAAAGCAGAGTTGAACTAGATATGGCCCGTGGTTAGGAAGCACAGTTTTTTTGTTCTGAGCAAGCTCACTGTTCGGAACACATAGGAAACACAGTAGAGTAGAAGAGTGCTCTTTTCTCAAAAGCAGAGTGTGTTTTTGTAAGGTGAGCTAGCATTTGTTTCCTAGTCCTAAATGGAGTTGAATCACATGCAGTTTCTGGTCCTATGAACAAGAGTTGTTTTCTGGTAAGGAAAGTCACTATTGCGCTCCCATTGCCCTTCACAAGGCAAATAGCACTCGCGTCTTTTCCCAGCAAGTACAGTGTATTGGACTGAATAGGAGCTACTGTTCTTGTCAGTTTACTAAGCAGAGTTGAACTAGATATGGTCCGTGCATGTAGGAAGCACAGTTCTTTTGTTCTGAGCGAGCTCACTGTTTGGACCCCATAGGAAACACAGTAGAGTAGAAGAGTGCTCTTTTCTCAAAAGCAGAGTGTGTTTCTTGGAAGTCGGGCTACTGTTTCTTTCCAGGTTCTAAATGGAGTTGAGTCACATGCAGTTTTTTGTCCTACGAGCAAGAGTTGTTTTCTGGTAAGACAAGTCACTATTGTGCTCCAATTGCCATACACAGTGCAAATAGCACTCGCGTCTGTTCCCCGCAAGTACAGTGTATTGGACGGAAGAGGAGCTAATGTTCTTGTCAGTTTCTTAAGGAGAGTTGAACTAGATATGGCCCGTGTGTGTAGGAAGCACAGTTCTTTTGTTCTGAGCAAGCTCACTGTTTGGAACCCATAGGAAACAGAGTAGAGTAGAAGAGTGCTCTTTTCTCAAAAGCAGAGTGTGTTTCATGTAACGCGAGCTAGCATTTGTTTCCCAGTCCTAAATGGAGTTGAATCAGATGCAGTTTCTGGTCTTACGAGCAAGAGTTGTTTTCTGGTAAGGAAAGTCACTATTGCGGTCCCATTGACATACACAGTGCAAATAGCACTCGCGTCTGTTCCCAGCAAGTACAGTGTATCGGACTGAAGAGGAGCTACAGTTCTTCTCAGTTTCCTAAGCAGAGTTGAACGAGATATGGCTCGTGTGTAGGAAGCACAGTTCTTTTGTTCTGAGCAAGCTGACTGTTCTGGCCCTATAGGAAAAACAGTAGAGTAGAAGAGTGCTCTTTTCTCTAAAGCAGAGTGTGTTTCTTGCAAGGTGAGCTAGCTTTTGTTTCCCAGTCCTAAATGGAGTTGAATCACATGCAGTTTCTGGTCCTACAAGCAAGAGTTGTTTTCTGGTAAGAAGAGTCACTATTGTGCTGCCATTGCCATACACAGGACAAATAGCACTGGCGTCTGTTCCCAGCAAGTACAGTGTATTGGACTGAAGAGGATCTACTGTTCTTGTCAGGTTCCTAAGCAGAATTGAACTAGATATGGCCGTGTGTGTAGGAAGCACAGTTCTTTTGTTCTGAGCAGCTCACTGTTCGGACCCCATACGAAACACAGTAGAGAAGAAGAGTGCTCTTTTCTTAAAGGCAGAGTGTGTTTCTTGTAAGACGAGTTTGCATTTGTTTCCCAGTCCGAAATGGAGTTGAGTCACATGCAGTGTTTTGTCCTACGAGCAAGAGTTGTTTTCTGGTAAGACGAGTCACTATTGTGCTCCAATTGCCATACACAGTGCAAATAGCACTCGCGTCTGTTCCCCGCAAGTACATTGTATTGTACTGAAGAGGATCTACTGTTTTTGTCAGTTTCCTAAGCAGAGTTGAACTAGATATGGCCCGTGTGTGTAGGAAGCACAGTTGTTTTGTTCTGAGCAAGCTCACTGTTTGGACCCCATAGGAAACACAGTAGAGTAGAAGAGTGCTCTTTTCTCAAAAGCAGAGAGTGTTTCTTGTAAAGCGAGCTAGAGTTTGTTTCCCAGTCCTAAATGGAGTTGAATCACATGCAGTTTCTGGTCCTACGGGCAAGAGTTGTTTTCTGGTAAGAAGAGTCACTGTTGCGCTGCCATTGCCATACACAGGACAAATAGCACTGGCGTCTGTTCCCAGCAAGTACAGTGTATTGGACTGAAGAGGATATACTGTTCTTGTCAGGTTCCTAAGCAGACTTGAACTAGATATGCCCGTGTGAGTAGGAAGTACAGTTTTTTTGTTCTGAGCAAGCTCACTGTTCGGACACCATAGGAAGCACAGTAGAGTAGAAGAGTGCTCTTTTCTCAAAAGCAGATTGTGTTTCATGAAAGGCGAGCTAGCATTTGTTTCCCAGTCCTAAATGGAGTTGAATCACATGCAGTTTCTGGTTCTACGAGCAAGAGTTGTTTTCTGGTAAAGAAAGTCACTATTGTGCTCCAATGCCATACACAGTGCAAATAGCACTCGCGTCTGTTCCCCGCAAGTACAGTGTATTGGACTGAAGAGGAGCTACTGTTCTTGTTGGTTTCCTAAGCAGAGTTGAACTAGATATGGCCCGTGTGTGTAGGAAGCACAGTTCTTTTGTTCTGAGCAAGCTCACTCTTCGGACCCGATAGGAAACACAATAGAGTAAAAGAGTGCTCTTTTCTCAAATGCAGAGTCTGTTACATGGAAGGCGAGCTAGCATTTGTTTCCCAGTTCTAAATGGAGTTGAATCACATGCAGTTTCTGGTCCTACGAGCAAGAGTTGTTTTCTGGTAAGAAGAGTCACTCTTGCGCTGCCATTGCCTTACACAGGACTAATAGCACTGGCGTCTGTTCCCAGCAATTACAGTGTATTGGACTGTAGAGGATCTACTGTTCTTGTCAGGTTCCTAAGCAGAATTGAACTAGATATGGCCGTGTGTGTAGGAAGCACAGTTCTTTTGTTCTGAGCAAGCTCACTGTTCAGACCAAAGAGGAAACACAGTAGAGTAGAAGAGTGCTCTTTTCTCAAAAGCAGAGTGTGTTTCTTGTAAGGCGAGCTAGCGTTTGTTTCCCAGTCCTAAATGGAGTTGAGTCACATGTAGTTTTTGGTCCTACGAGCAAGAGTTGTTTTCTGGTAAGACGAGTCACTATTGTGCTCCCATTGCCATACACAGTGCAAATAGCACTCGCGTCTGTTCCCCGCAAGTACAGTGTATTGGATTGAAAAGGAGCTACTGTTCTTCTCAGTTTCCTAAGCAGAGTTGAACTAGATATGGCCCGTGTGTGTAGGAAGCACAGTTCTTTTGTTCTTAGCAAGCTCACTGTTTGGACCCCATAGGAAACACAGTAGAGTAGAAGAGTGCTCTTTTCTCAAAAGCAGAGTGTGTTTCTTCTAAAGCGAGCTAGAGTTTCTTTCCCAGTCCTAAATGGAGTTGAATCACATGCAGTTTCTGGTCCTACGGGCAAGAGTTGTTTTCTGGTAAGAAGAGTCACTATTGCGCTGCCATTGCCATACACAGGACAAATGGCACTGGCGTCTGTTCCCAGCAAGTACAGTGTATTGGACTGAAGAGGATATACTGTTCTTGTCAGGTTCCTAAGCAGACTTGAACTAGATATGCCCGTGTGAGTAGGAAGTACAGTTTTTTTGTTCTGAGCAAGCTCACTGTTCGGAACACATAGGAAACACAGTAGAGTAGAAGAGTGCTATTTTCTCAAAAGCAGAGTGTGTTTCATGTAAGGCGACCTAGCATTTGTTTCCCACTCCTAAGTGGAGTTGAATCACATGCAGTTTCTGGTCCTACGATCAAGAGTTTTTTTCTGGTAAGGAAAGTCACTATTGCGCTCCCATTGCCGTACACAGTGCAAATAGCACTCGCGTCTGTTCCCAGCAAGTACAGTGTATCGGACTGAAGAGGAGCTACTGTTCTTGTCAGTTTCCTAAGCAAAATTGAACTAGTTATGGCCCGTGTGTAGGAAGCACAGTTCTTTTTTTCTGAGCAAGCTCACTGTTCTGGCTTTATAGGAAACACAGTAGAGTAGAAGAGTGCTCTTTTCTCAAAAGCAGAGTGTGTTTCTTGTAAAGCGAGCTAGAGTTTGTTTCCCAGTTATAAATGGAGTTGAATCACATGAAGTTTCTGGTCCTAAGAGCAAGAGTTGTTTTCCGTTAAGAAGAGTAACTATTGCGCTGCCTTTGCCATACACAGGACAAATAGCACTAGCGTCTGTTCCCAGCAAGTACAGTGTATTGAACTGAAGAGGATCTACTGTACTTGTCAGGTTCCTAAGCAGACTTGAACTAGATATGGCCGTGTGAGTAGGAAGCACAGTTTTTTTGTTCTGAGCACCTCACTGTTCTGGCCCTATAGGAAACAAAGTAGAGTAGAAGAGTGCTCTTTTATCAAAAGCAGAGTGTGTTTCTTGGAAGTCGAGCTAGCGTTTGTTTCCCAGTCCCAAACGGAGTTGAGTCACATGCAGTTTTTTGTCCTACGAGCAAGAGTTGTTTTCTGGTAAGACAAGTCACTATTGTGCTCCAATTGCCACACAATGCAAATAGCACTCGCGTCTCTTCCCCGCAAGTACAGTGTATTGGACGGAAGAGGAGCTACTGTTCTTGTCAGTTTCCTAAGCAGAGTTGAACTAGATATGGCCCGTGTGTGTAGGAAGCACAGTTCTTTTGTTCTGAGCAAGCTCACTGTTCGGACACCATAGGAAACACAAAAGAGTAGAAGAGTGCTCTTTTCTGAAAAGCAGAGTGTGTTTCATGTAAGGCGAGCTAGAGTTTGTTTCCCAGTCCTAAATGGAGTTGAATCACATGCAGTTTCTGGTCTTACGAGCAAGAGTTGTTTTCTGGTAAGGAAAGTCACTATTGTGCTCCCATTGCCATACACAGTGCAAATAGCACTCGCGTCTGTTCCCAGCAAGTACAGTGTATCAGACTGAAGAGGAGCTACTGTTTTTGTCAGTTTCCAAAGCAGAGTTGAACTAGATATGGCCCGTGTGTAGGAAGCACAGTTTTTTTTTTTTCTGAGCAAGCTCACTTTTCAGAACACATAGGAAACACAGTAGAGTAGAAGAGTGCTCTTTTCTCAAAAGCAGAGTGTGTTTTTGTAAGGCGAGCTAGCGTTTGTTTCCTAGTCCTAAATGGAGTTGAATCTCATGCAGTTTCTGGTCCTATGAACAAGAGTTGTTTTCTGGTAAGGATAGTCACTATTGCGCTCCCATTGCCCTTCACAAGGGAAATAGCACTCGCGTCTTTTCCCAGCAAGTACAGTGTATTGGACTGAATAGGAGCTACTGTTCTTGTCAGTTTACTAAGCAGAGTTGAACTAGATATGGCCGTGTGAGTAGGAAGCACAGTTTTTTTGTTCTGAGCAAGCTCACTGTTCTGGCCCTGTAGGAAACAAAGTAGAGTAGAAGAGTGCTCTTTTATCAAAAGCAGAGTGTGTTTCTTGGAAGTCGAGCTACCGTTTGTTTCCGAGTCCCAAACGGAGTTGAGTCACATGCAGTTTTTTGTCCTACAAGCAAGAGTTGTTTTCTGGTAAGACAAGTCACTATTGTTCTCCAATTGCCACACAATGCAAATAGCACTCGCGTCTGTTCCCCGCAAGTACAGTGTATTGGACGGAAGAGGAGCTACTGTTCTTGTCAGTTTCCTAAGCAGAGTTGAACTAGATATGGCCCGTGTGTGTAGGAAGCACAGTTCTTTTGTTCTGAGCAAGCTCACTGTTCGTACACCATAGGAAACACAAAAGAGTAGAAGAGTGCTCTTTTCTGAAAAGCAGAGTGTGTTTCATGTAAGGCGAGCTAGAGTTTGTTTCCCAGTCCTAAATGGAGTTGAATCACATGCAGTTTCTGGTCTTACGAGCAAGAGTTGTTTTCTGGTAAGGAAAGTCACTATTGTGCTCCCATTGCCATACACAGTGCAAATAGCACTCGCGTCTGTTCCCAGCAAGTACAGTGTATCAGACTGAAGAGGAGCTACTGTTTTTGTCAGTTTCCAAAGCAGAGTTGAACTAGATATGGCCCGTGTGTAGGAAGCACAGTTTTTTTTTTTTCTGAGCAAGCTCACTTTTCAGAACACATAGGAAACACAGTAGAGTAGAAGAGTGCTCTTTTCTCAAAAGCAGAGTGTGTTTTTGTAAGGTGAGCTAGCGTTTGTTTCCTAGTCCTAAATGGAGTTGAATCTCATGCAGTTTCTGGTCCTATGAACAAGAGTTGTTTTCTGGTAAGGATAGTCACTATTGCGCTCCCATTGCCCTTCACAAGGGAAATAGCACTCGCGTCTTTTCCCAGCAAGTACAGTGTATTGGACTGAATAGGAGCTACTGTTCTTGTCAGTTTACTAAGCAGAGTTGAACTAGATATGGCCGTGTGAGTAGGAAGCACAGTTTTTTTGTTCTGAGCAAGCTCACTGTTCTGGCCCTATAGGAAACAAAGTAGAGTAGAAGAGTGCTCTTTTATCAAAAGCAGAGTGTGTTTCTTGGAAGTCGAGCTAGCGTTTGTTTCCCAGTCCCAAACGGAGTTGAGTCACATGCAGTTTTTTGTCCTACGAGCAAGAGTTGTTTTCTGGTAAGACAAGTCACTATTGTTCTCCAATTGCCACACAATGCAAATAGCACTCGCGTCTGTTCCCCGCAAGTACAGTGTATTGGACGGAAGAGGAGCTACTGTTCTTGTCAGTTTCCTAAGCAGAGTTGAACTAGATATGGCCCGTGTGTGTAGGAAGCACAGTTCTTTTGTTCTGAGCAAGCTCACTGTTCGGACACCATAGGAAACACAAAAGAGTAGAAGAGTGCTCTTTTCTGAAAAGCAGAGTGTGTTTCATGTAAGGCGAGCTAGAGTTTGTTTCCCAGTCCTAAATGGAGTTGAATCACATGCAGTTTCTGGTCTTACGAGCAAGAGTTGTTTTCTGGTAAGGAAAGTCACTATTGTGCTCCCATTGCCATACACAGTGCAAATAGCACTCGCGTCTGTTCCCAGCAAGTACAGTGTATCAGACTGAAGAGGAGCTACTGTTTTTGTCAGTTTCCAAAGCAGAGTTGAACTAGATATGGCCCGTGTGTAGGAAGCACAGTTTTTTTTTTTTCTGAGCAAGCTCACTTTTCAGAACACATAGGAAACACAGTAGAGTAGAAGAGTGCTCTTTTCTCAAAAGCAGAGTGTGTTTTTGTAAGGCGAGCTAGCGTTTGTTTCCTAGTCCTAAATGGAGTTGAATCTCATGCAGTTTCTGGTCCTATGAACAAGAGTTGTTTTCTGGTAAGGATAGTCACTATTGCGCTCCCATTGCCCTTCACAAGGGAAATAGCACTCGCGTCTTTTCCCAGCAAGTACAGTGTATTGGACTGAATAGGATCTACTGTTCTTGTCAGTTTACTAAGCAGAGTTGAACTAGATATGGTCCGTGCGTGTAGGAAGCACAGTTCTTTTGTTCTGAGCAAGCTCACTGTTTGGACCCCATAGGAAACACAGTAGAGTAGAAGAGTGCTCTTTTCTCAAAAGCAGAGTGTGTTTCTTGGAAGTCGAGCTAGCGTTTGTTTCCCAGTCCTAAATGGAGTTGAGTCACATGCAGTTTTTTGTCCTATGAGCAAGAGTTGTTTTCTGGTAAGACAAGTCACTTTTGTGCTCCAATTGCCATACACAGTGCAAATAGCACTCGCGTCTGTTCCCCGCAAGTACAGTGTATTGGACGGAAGAGGAGCTACTGTTCTTGTCATTTTCCTAAGGAGAGTTGAACTAGATATGGCTCGTGTGTGTAGGAAGCACAGTTCTTTTGTTCTGAGCAAGCTCACTGTTTGGAACCCATAGGAAACAGAGTAGAGTAGAAGAGTGCTCTTTTCTCAAAAGCAGAGTGTGTTTCATGTAAGGCGAGCTAGCATTTGTTTCCCAGTCCTAAATGGAGTTGAATCACATGCAGTTTCTGGTCCTAAGAACAAGAGTTGTTTTCTGGTAAGGAAAGTCACTATTGCGGTCCCATTGACATAAACAGTGCAAATAGCACTCCCCTATGTTCCCAGCAAGTACAGTGTATCGGACTGAAGAGGAGCTACTGTCCTTGTCAGTTTCCTAAGCAGAGTTGAACGAGATATGGCCCGTGTGTAGGAAGCACAGTTCTTTTGTTCTGAGCAAGCTCACTGTTCTGGCCCTATAGGAAACACAGTAGAGTAGAAGAGTGCTCTTTTCTCTAAAGCAGAGTGTGTTTCTTGTAAGGTGAGCTAGCTTTTGTTTCCCAGTCCTAAATGGAGTTGAATCACATGCAGTTTCTGGTCATACAAGCAAGAGATGTTTTCTGGTAAGAAGAGTCACTATTGCATTGCCATTGCCATACACAGGACAAATAGCACTGGCGTCTGTTTCCAGCAAGTACAGTGTATCGGACTGAAGAGGAGCTACTGTTCTTTTCAGGTTCCTAAGCAGAATTGAACTAGATATGGCCGTGTGTAGGAAGCACAGTTCTTTTGTTCTGAGCA
This sequence comes from Peromyscus eremicus, assembly GCF_949786415.1. NCBI lineage: Eukaryota > Metazoa > Chordata > Mammalia > Rodentia > Cricetidae > Peromyscus > Peromyscus eremicus. The sequence continues at coordinate 35,611 of NW_026737094.1, read as the reverse complement.
AGCTCACTGTTCGGACCCCATAGGAAACACAGTAGAGTAGAAGAGTGCTCTTTTCTCAAAAGCAGAGTGTGTTTCTTGTAAGGCGAGCTAGTATTTGTTTCCCAGTCCTAAATGGAGTTGAGTCACATGGAGTTTTTGGTCCTACGAGCAAGAGTTGTTTTCTGGTAAGACGAGTCACTATTGTGCTCCAATTGCCATATACAGTGCAAATAGCACTCGCGTCTGTTCCCCGCAAGTACAGTGTATTGGACTGAAGAGGAGCTACTGTTCTTGTCAGTTTCCTAAGCAGAGTTGAACTAGATATGGCCCGTGTGTGTAGGAAGCACAGTTCTTTTGTTCTGAGCAAGCTCACTATTCAGGCCCTATAGGAAACATAGTAGAGTAGAAGAGTGCGCTTTTCTCTAAAGCAGAGTGTGTTTCTTGTAAGGTGAGCTAGCTTTTGTTTCCCAGTCCCAAATGGTGTTGAATCACATGCAGTTTCTGATCCTACAGGCAAGAGTTGTTTTCTGGTATGAAGAGTCACTATTGCGCTGCCATTGCCATACACAGGACAAACAGCACTGGTGTCTGTTCCCAGCAATTACAGTGTACTGCACTGAAGAGGATCTACTGTCCTTGTCAGGTTCCTAAGCAGAATTGAAATAGATATGGCCGTGTGTAGGAAGCACAGTTCTTTGTTCTGAGCAAGCTCACTGTTCTGGCCCTATAGGAAACACAGTAGAGTAGAAGAGTGCTCTTTACTCAAAAGCAGAGTGTCTTTCTTGTAAGGCAAGCTAGCGTTTGTTTCCCAGTCCTAAATGGAGTTGAGTCACATGCAGTTTTTTTGTCCTACGAGCAAGAGTTGTTTTCTGGTAAGGAAAGTCACTATTGTGCTCCCATTTCCATACACAGTGCAAATAGCCTTCCCGTTTGTTCCCAGCAAGTACAGTGTATTGTTTTGAAAAGGAGCTACTGTTCTTCTCAGTTTCCTAAGCAGAGTTGAACTAGATATGTCCCGTGTGTGTAGGAAGTACAGTTCTTTTTTTCTGACCAAGCTCACTGTTCTGGCCATATAGGAAACACAGTAGAGTAGAAGAGTGCTCTTTTCTCAAAAGCAGAGTGTGATTCTTGTAAAGCGAGCTAGAGTTTGTTTCCCAGTCCTAAATGGAGTTGAATCACATGCAATTTCTGGTCCTACGAGCAAGAGTTGTTTTCTGGTAAGAAGAGTCACTATTAAGCTGCCATTGCCATACACAGGACAAATAGCACTGGCGTCTGTTCCCAGCAAGTACAGTGTATTGGACTGAAGAGGATCTACTGTTCTTGTCAGGTTCCTAAGAAGACTTGAATTAGATATGGTCCGTGTGTGTACGAAGCACAGTTCTTTTGTTCTGAGCAAGCTCACTGTTTTGACCCCATAGGAAACACAGTAGAGTAGAAGAGTGCTCTTTTCTCTAAAGCAGAGTGTGTTTCTTGTAAGGCGAGCTAGCGTTTGTTTCCCAGTCCTAAATGGAGTTGAATCACATGCAATTTCTGGTCCTATGAACAAGAGTTGTTTTCTGGTAAGGAAAGTCACTATTGGGCTCCCATTGCCATACACAGTGCAAATAGCCCTCCCGTCTGTTCCCAGAAAGTACAGTGTATTGGACTGAAGAGGAGCTACTGTTCTTCTCAGTTTCCTAAGCAGAGTTGAACTAGATATGGCCCGTGTGTAGGAAGCACAGTTTTTTTGTTCTGAGCAAGCTCACTGTTCGGAACACATAGGAAACACAGTAGAGTAGAAGAGTGCTCTTTTCTCAAAAGCAGAGTGTGTTTTTGTAAGGCGAGCTAGCATTTGTTTCCTAGTCCTAAATGGAGTTGAATCACATGCAGTTTCTGGTCCTATGAACAAGAGTTGTTTTCTGGTAAGGAAAGTCACTATTGCGCTCCCATTGCCCTTCACAAGGCAAATAGCACTCGCGTCTTTTCCCAGCAAGTACAGTGTATTGGACTGAATAGGAGCTACTGTTCTTGTCAGTTTACTAAGCAGAGTTGAACTAGATATGGTCCGTGTGTAGGAAGCACAGTTTTTTTGTTCTGAGCAAGCTCACTGTTCGGAACACATAGGAAACACAGTAGAGTAGAAGAGTGCTCTTTTCTCAAAAGCAGAGTGTGTTTTTGTAAGGCGAGCTAGCATTTGTTTCCTAGTCCTAAATGGAGTTGAATCACATGCAGTTTCTGGTCCTATGAACAAGAGTTGTTTTCTGGTAAGGAAAGTCACTATTGCGCTCCCATTGCCCTTCACAAGGCAAATAGCACTCGCGTCTTTTCCCAGCAAGTACAGTGTATTGGACTGAATAGGAGCTACTGTTCTTGTCAGTTTACTAAGCAGAGTTGAACTAGATATGGTCCGTGCATGTAGGAAGCACAGTTCTTTTGTTCTGAGCAGCTCACTGTTCGGATCCCATAGGAAACACAGTAGAGAAGAGGAGTTCTCTTTTCTTAAAAGCAGAGTGTGTTTCTTGTAAGGCGAGCTTGCATTTGTTTCCCAGTCCTAAGTGGAGTTGAGTCACATGCAGTGTTTTGTCCTACGAGCAAGAGTTGTTTTCTGGTAAGACGAGTCACTATTGTGCTCCAATTGCCATACACAGTGCAAATAGCACTCGCGTCTGTTCCCCGCAAGTACATTGTATTGTACTGAAGAGGATCTACTGTTTTTGTCAGTTTCCTAAGCAGAGTTGAACTAGATATGGCCCGTGTGTGTAGGAAGCACAGTTCTTTTGTTCTGAGCAAGTTCACTGTTCGGACCCCATAGGAAGCACAGTAGAGTAGATGAGTGCTCTTTTCTCAAAAGCAGAGTGTGTTTCATGTAAGGCGAGCTAGCATTTGTTTCCCTGTCCTAAATGGAGTTGAATCACACGCAGTTTCTGGTCCTACGAGCAAGAGTTGTTTTCTGGTAAGAAGAGTCACTATTACGCTGATATTGCCATACACAGGACAAATAGCACTGGCGTCTGTTCCCAGCAAGTACAGTGTATTGGACTGAAGAGGATATACTGTTCTTGTCAGGTTCCTAAGCAGACTTGAACTAGATATGGCCGTGTGAGTAGGAAGTACAGTTTTTTTGTTCTGAGCAAGCTCACTGTTCGGAACACATAGGAAACACAGTAGAGTAGAAGAGTGCTCTTTTCTCAAAAGCAGAGTTTGTTTCTTGTAAGGCGAGCCAGCGTTTGTTTCCCAGTCCTAAATGGAGTTGAGTCACATGCATTTTTTTGTCCTACGAGCAAGAGTTGTTTTCTGGTAAGACGAGTCACTATTGTGTTCCAATTGCCATACACAGTGCAAATAGCACTCGCGTCTGTTCCCCGCAAGTACATTGTATTGTACTGAAGAGGATCTACTGTTTTTGTCAGTTTCCTAAGCAGAGTTGAACTAGATATGGCCCGTGTGTGTAGGAAGCACAGTTCTTTTGTTCTGAGCAAGTTCACTGTTCGGACCCCATAGGAAGCACAGTAGAGTAGATGAGTGCTCTTTTCTCAAAAGCAGAGTGTGTTTCATGTAAGGCGAGCTAGCATTTGTTTCCCTGTCCTAAATGGAGTTGAATCACACGCAGTTTCTGGTCCTACGAGCAAGAGTTGTTTTCTGGTAAGAAGAGTCACTATTACGCTGATATTGCCATACACAGGACAAATAGCACTGGCGTCTGTTCCCAGCAAGTACAGTGTATTGGACTGAAGAGGATATACTGTTCTTGTCAGGTTCCTAAGCAGACTTGAACTAGATATGGCCGTGTGAGTAGGAAGTACAGTTTTTTTGTTCTGAGCAAGCTCACTGTTCGGAACACATAGGAAACACAGTAGAGTAGAAGAGTGCTCTTTTCTCAAAAGCAGAGTTTGTTTCTTGTAAGGCGAGCCAGCGTTTGTTTCCCAGTCCTAAATGGAGTTGAGTCACATGCAGTTTTTTGTCCTATGAGCAAAAGTTGTTTTCTGGTAAGACAAGTGACTATTGTTCTCCAATTGCCATACACAATGCAAATAGCACTCGCGTCTGTTCCCTGCAAGTACAGTGTATTGGACGGAAGAGGAACTACTGTTCTTGTCAGTTTCCTAAGCAAAGTTGAACTAGATATGGCCCGTGTGTGTAGGAAGCACAGTTCTTTTGTTCTGAGCAAGCTCACTGTTCAGACCCCATAGGAAACACAGTAGAGTAGAAGAGTGCTCTTTTCTGAAAAGCAGAGTGTGTTTCATGTAAGGCGAGCTAGAGTTTGTTTCCCAGTCCTAAATGGACTTGAATCACATGCAGTTTCTGGTCTTACGAGCAAGAGTTGTTTTCTGGTAAGGAAAGTCACTATTGCACTCCCATTGCCATACACAGTGCAAATAGCACTCGCGTCTGTTCCCAGCAAGTACAGTGTATCAGACTGAAGAGGATCTACTGTTCTTGTCAGTTTCCAAAGCAGAGTTGAACTAGATATGGCCCGTGTGTAGGAAGCACAGTTTTTTTTTTTTTCTGAGCAAGATCACTTTTCGGAACACATAGGAAACACAGTAGAGTAGAAGAGTGCTCTTTTCTCAAAAGCAGAGTGTGTTTTTGTAAGGCGAGCTAGCGTTTGTTTCCTAGTCCTAAATGGATTTGAATCTCATGCAGTTTCTGGTCCTATGAACAAGAGTTGTTTTCTGGTAAGGAAAGTCACTATTGTCCTCCCATTGCCCTTCACAAGGCAAATAGCACTCGCGTCTTATCCCAGCAAGTACAGTGTATTGGACTGAATAGGAGCTACTGTTCTTGTCAGTTTACTAAGCAGAGTTGAACTAGATATGGTCCGTGCGTGTAGGAAGCACAGTTCTTTTGTTCTGAGCAAGCTCACTGTTTGGACCCCATAGGAAACACAGTAGAGTAGAAGAGTGCTCTTTTCTCAAAAGCAGAGTGTGTTTCTTGGAAGTCGAGCTAGCGTTTGTTTCCCAGTCCTAAATGGAGTTGAGTCACATGCAGTTTTTTGTCCTATGAGCAAGAGTTGTTTTCTGGTAAGACAAGTCACTTTTGTGCTCCAATTGCCATACACAGTGCAAATAGCACTCGCGTCTGTTCCCGCAAGTACAGTGTATTGGACGGAAGAGGAGCTACTGTTCTTGTCATTTTCCAAAGGAGAGTTGAACTAGATATGGCCCGTGTGTGTAGGAAGCACAGTTCTTTTGTTCTGAGCAAGCTCACTGTTTGGAACCCATAGGAAACAGAGTAGAGTAGAAGAGTGCTCTTTTCTCAAAAGCAGAGTGTGTTTCATGTAAGGCGAGCTAGCATTTGTTTCCCAGTCCTAAATGGAGTTGAATCACATGCAGTTTCTGGTCCTAAGAACAAGAGTTGTTTTCTGGTAAGGAAAGTCACTATTGCGCTCCCATTGCCATACACAGTGCAAATAGCACTCTCCTCTGTTCCCCGCAAGTACAGTGTATCGGACTGAAGAGGAGCTACTATTCTTGTCAGTTTCCTAAGCAGAGTTGAACGAGATATGGCCCGTGTGTAGGAAGCACAGTTCTTTTGTTCTGAGCAAGCTCACTGTTCTGGCCCTATAGGAAAAACGGTAGAGTAGAAGAGTGCTCTTTTCTCTAAAGCAGAGTGTGTTTCTTGCAAGGTGAGCTAGCTTTTGTTTCCCAGTCCTAAATGGAGTTGAATCACATGCAGTTTCTGGTCCTACAAGCAAGAGTTGTTTTCTGGTAAGAAGAGTCACTATTGTGCTGCCATTGCCATACACAGGACAAATAGCACTGGCGTCTGTTCCCAGCAAGTACAGTGTATTGGACTGAAGAGGATCTACTGTTCTTGTCAGGTTCCTAAGCAGAATTGAACTAGATATGGCCGTGTGTGTAGGAAGCACAGTTCTTTTGTTCTGAGCAGCTCACTGTTCGGACCCCATACGAAACACAGTAGAGAAGAAGAGTGCTCTTTTCTTAAAAGCAGAGTGTGTTTCTTGTAAGGCGAGCTTGCATTTGTTTCCCAGTCCTAAATGGAGTTGAGTCACATGCAGTGTTTTGTCCTACGAGCAAGAGTTGTTTTCTGGTAAGACGAGTCACTATTGTGCTCCAATTGCCATACACAGTGCAAATAGCACTCGCGTCTGTTCCCCGCAAGTACATTGTATTGTACTGAAGAGGATCTACTGTTTTTGTCAGTTTCCTAAGCAGAGTTGAACTAGATATGGCCCGTGTGTGTAGGAAGCACAGTTCTTTTGTTCTGAGCAAGTTCACTGTTCGGACCCCATAGGAAGCACAGTAGAGTAGATGAGTGCTCTTTTCTCAAAAGCAGAGTGTGTTTCATGTAAGGCGAGCTAGCATTTGTTTCCCAGTCCTAAATGGAGTTGAATCACACGCAGTTTCTGGTCCTATGAGCAAGAGTTGTTTTCTGGTAAGAAGAGTCACTATTGCGCTGATATTGCCATACACAGGACAAATTGCACTGGCGTCTGTTCCCAGCAAGTACAGTGTATTGGACTGAAGAGGATATACTGTTCTTGTCAGGTTCCTAAGCAGACTTGAACTAGATATGGCCTTGTGAGTAGGAAGTACAGTTTTTTTGTTCTGAGCAAGCTCCCTGTTCGGAACACATAGGAAACACAATAGAGTAGAAGAGTGCTCTTTTCTCAAAAGCAGAGTGTGTTTCATGTAAGGGGACCTAGCATTTGTTTCCCACTCCTAAGTGGAGTTGAATCACATGCTGTTTCTGGTCCTACGATCAAGAGTTGTTTTCTGGTAAGGAAAGTCACTATTGCACTCCCATTGCCGTACACAGTACAAATAGCACTCGCGTCTGTTCCCAGCAAGTACAGTGTATTGGACTGAAGAGGAGCTACTGTTCTTGTTGGTTTCCTAAGCAGAATTGAATTAGATATGGCCCGTGTGTGTAGGAAGCACAGTTATTTTGTTCTGTGCAAACTCACTGTTCGGACCCATAGGAAACACAGTAGAGTATAAGAGTACTCTTTTCTCAAAAGCAGAGTGTGTTTCTTGGAAGTCGAGCTAGCGTTTGTTTCCCAGTCCCAAATGGAGTTGAGTCACATGCAGTTTTTTGTCCTACGAGCAAGAGTTGTTTTCTGGTAAGAAAGTCACTATTGTGCTCCAATTGCCATACACAGGACAAATAGCACTGGCGTCTGTTCCCAGCAAGTAGAGTGTATTGGACTGAAGAGGATCTACTGTTCTTGTCAGGTTCCTAAGCAGACTTGAACTAGATATGGCCCGTGTGTAGGAAGCACAGTGTTTCTTTTTTTTCTGAGCAAGCTCACTTTTCGGAACACATAGGAAACACAGTAGAGTAGAAGAGTGCTCTTTTCTCAAAAGCAGAGTGTGTTTTTGTAAGGCGAGCTAGCGTTTGTTTCCTAGTCCTAAATGGATTTGAATCTCATGCAGTTTCTGGTCCTATGAACAAGAGTTGTTTTCTGGTAAGGAAAGTCACTATTGTGCTCCCATTGCCCTTCACAAGGCAAATAGCACTCGCGTCTTTTCCCAGCAAGTACAGTGTATTGGACTGAATAGGAGCTACTGTTCTTGTCAGTTTACTAAGCAGAGTTGAACTAGATATGGTCCGTGCGTGTAGGAAGCACAGTTCTTTTGTTCTGAGCAATCTCACTGTTTGGACCCCATAGGAAACACAGTAGAGTAGGAGAGTGCTCTTTTCTCAAAAGCAGAGTGTGTTTCTTGGAAGTTGAGCTAGCGTTTGTTTCCCAGTCCTAAATGGAGTTGAGTCACATGCAGTTTTTTGTCCTATGAGCAAGAATTGTTTTCTGGTAAGACAAGTCACTTTTGTGCTCCAATTGCCATACACAGTGCAAATAGCACTCGCGTCTGTTCCCGCAAGTACAGTGTATTGGACGGAAGAGGAGCTACTGTTCTTGTCATTTTCCTAAGGAGAGTTGAACTAGATATGGCCCGTGTGTGTAGGAAGCACAGTTCTTTTGTTCTGAGCAAGCTCACTGTTTGGAACCCATAGGAAACAGAGTAGAGTAGAATAGTGCTCTTTTCTCAAAAGCAGAGTGTGTTTCATGTAAGGCGAGCTAGCATTTGTTTCCCAGTCCTAAATGGAGGTGAATCACATGCAGTTTCTGGTCCTAAGAAAAAGAGTTGTTTTCTGGTAAGGAAAGTCACTATTGCGCTCCCATTGCCATACACAGTGCAAATAGCACTCTCCTCTGTTCCCCGCAAGTACAGTGTATCGGACTGAAGAGGAGCTACTGTTCTTGTCAGTTTCCTAAGCAGAGTTGAACGAGATATGGCCCGTGTGTAGGAAGCACAGTTCTTTTGTTCTGAGCAAGCTCACTGTTCTGGCCCTTTAGGAAAAACGGTAGAGTAAAAGAGTGCTCTTTTCTCTAAAGCAGAGTGTGTTTCTTGCAAGGTGAGCTAGCTTTTGTTTCCCAGTCCTAAATGGAGTTGAATCACATGCAGTTTCTGGTCCTACAAGCAAGAGTTGTTTTCTGGTAAGAAGAGTCACTATTGCGCTGCCATTGCCATACACAGGACAAATAGCACTGGCGTCTTTTCCCAGCAAGTACAGTGTATTGAACTGAAGAGGATCTACTGTTCTTGTCAGGTTCCTAAGCAGACTTGAACTAGATATGGCCGTGTGAGTAGGAAGCACAGTTTTTTTTTTTCTGAGCAAGCTCACTGTTCGGAACATATAGGAAACACAGTAGAGTAGAAGAGTGCTCTTTTCTCAAAAGCAAAGTGTGTTTCTTGGAAGTTGAGCTAGCGTTTGTTTCCCAGTCCTAAATGGAGTTGAGTCACATGCAATTTTTTGTCCTACGAGCAAGACTTGTTTTCTGGTAAGGAAAGTCACTATTGTGCTCCCATTGCCATACACAGTGCAAATAGCACTCGTGTCTGTTCCCAGCAAGTACAGTGTATCGGACTGAAGAGGAGCTACTGTTCTTGTCAGGTTTCTAAGCAGACTTGAACTAGATATGGCCATGTGAGTAGGAAGCACAGTTTTTTTGTTCTGAGCAAGCTCACTGTTCGGAACACAAAGGAAACAGTAGAGTAGAAGAGTGCTCTTTTATCAAAAGCAGAGTGTGTTTCTTGTAAGGCGAGCTAGTGTTTGTTTCCCAGTCCTAAGTGGAGTTGAATCACATGCAGTTTTTGGTTCTACGAGCAAGAGTTGTTTTCTGGTAAGTAAGTCACAATTGCGCTCCCATAGCCGTACACAGTGCAAATAGCACTCCCGTCTGTTCCCAGCAAGTACAGTGTATTGAACTGAAGAGGATCTACTGTACTTGTCAGGTTCCTAAGCAGACTTGAACTAGATATGGCCGTGTGAGTAGGAAGCACAGTTCTTTTGTTCTGAGCAATCTCACTGTTCTGGCCCTGTAGGAAACAAAGTAGAGTAGAAGAGTGCTCTTTTATCAAAAGCAGAGTGTGTTTCTTGGAAGTCGAGCTAGCGTTTGTTTCCCAGTCCCAAATGGAGTTGAGTCACATGCAGTTTTTTGTCCTACGAGCAAGCGTTGTTTTCTGGTAAGGCAAGTCACTATTGTGCTCCAATTGCCATACACAGGACAAATAGCACTGGCGTCTGTTCCCAGCAAGTACAGTGTATTGGACTGAAGAGGATATACTATTCTTGTCAGGTTCCTAAGCAGACTTGAACTAGATATGGCCGTGTGTGTAGGAAGCACAGTTTTTTTGTTCTGAGCAAGCTCACTGTTCGGAACACATAGGAAACACAGTAGAGTAGAAGAGTGCTCTTTTCTCAAAAGCAGAGCGTGTTTTTGTAAGGCGAGCTAGCATTTGTTTCCTAGTCCTAAATGGAGTTGAATCACATGCAGTTTCTGGTCCTATGAACAAGAGTTGTTTTCTGGTAAGGAAAGTCACTATTGCGCTCCCATTGCCCTTCACAAGGGAAATAGCACTCGCGTCTTTTTTCAGCAAGTACAGTGTATTGGACTGAATAGGAGCTACTGTTCTTGTCAGTTTACTAAGCAGAGTTGAACTAGATATGGTCCGTGCATGTAGGAAGCACAGTTCTTTTGTTCTGAGCAAGCTCACTGTTTAGACCCCATAGGAAACACAGTAGAGTAGAAGAGTGCTCTTTTCTCAAAAGCAGAGTGTGTTTCTTGGAAGTCGAGCTAGTGTTTCTTTCCCAGTCCTAAATGGATTTGAGTCACATGCAGTTTTTTGTCCCACGAGTAAGAGTTGTTTTCTGGTAAGACAAGTCACTATTGTGCTCCAATTGCCATACACAGTGCAAATAGCACTCGCGTCTGTTCCCCGCAAGTACAGAGTATTGGACGGAAGAGGAGCTACTGTTCTTGTCAGTTTCTTAAGGAGAGTTGAACTAGATATGGCCCGTGTGTGTAGGAAGCACAGTTCTTTTGTTCTGAGCAAGCTCACTGTTTGGAACCCATAGGAAACAGAGTAGAGTAGAAGAGTGCTCTTTTCTCAAAAGCAGAGTGTGTTTCATGTAAGGCGAGCTAGCATTTGTTTCCCAGTCCTAAATGGAGTTGAATCACATGCAGTTTCTGGTCTTACGAGCAAGAGTGGTTTTCTGGTAAGGAAAGTCACTATTGCGCTCCCATTGCCATACACAGTGCAAATAGCACTCGCGTCTGTTCCCAGCAAGTACAGTGTATCGGACTGAAGAGGAACTACTGTTCTTGTCAGTTTCCTAAGCAGAGTTGAACGAGATATGGCTCGTGTGTAGGAAGCACAGTTCTTTTGTTCTGAGCAAGCTCACTGTTCTGGCCCTATAGGGAAAACACTAGAGTAGAAGAGTGCTCTTTTCTCTAAAGCAGAGTGTGTTTCATGCAAGGTGAGCTAGCTTTTGTTTCCCAGTCGTAAATGGAGTTGAATCACATGCAGTTTCTGGTCCTACAAGCAAGAGTTGTTTTCTGGTAAGAAGAGTCACTATTGTGCTGCCATTGCCATACACAGGACAAATAGCACTGGCGTCTGTTCCCAGCAAGTACAGTGTATTGGACTAAAGGGGATCTACTGTTCTTGTCAGGTTCCTAAGCAGAATTGAACTAGATATGGCCGTGTGTGTAGGAAGCACAGTTCTTTTGTTCTGAGCAGCTCACTGTTCGGATCCCATAAGAAACACAGTAGAGAAGAAGAGTGCTCTTTTCTTAAAAGCAGAGTTTGTTTCTTGTAAGGCGAGCTTGCATTTGTTTCCCAGTCCTAAATGGAGTTGAGTCACATGCAGTGTTTTGTCCTACGAGCAAGAGTTGTTTTCTGGTAAGACGAGTCACTATTGTGCTCCAATTGCCATACACAGTGCAAATAGCACTCGCGTCTGTTCCCCGCAAGTACATTGTATTGTACTGAAGAGGATCTACTGTTTTTGTCAGTTTCCTAATCAGAGTTGAACTAGATATGGCCCGTGTGTGTAGGAAGCACAGTTCTTTTGTTCTGAGCAATTTCACTGTTCGGACCCCATAGGAAGCACAGTAGAGTAGATGAGTGCTCTTTTCTCAAAAGCAGAGTGTGTTTCATGTAAGGCGAGCTAGCATTTGTTTCCCAGTCCTAAATGGAGTTGAATCACATGCAGTTTCTGGTCCTACGAGCAAGAGTTGTTTTCTGGTAAGAAGAGTCACTATTGTGCTGATATTGCCATACACAGGACAAATAGCACTGGCGTCTGTTCCCAGCAAGTACAGTGTATTGGACTGAAGAGGATATACTGTTCTTGTCAGGTTCCTAAGCAGACTTGAACTAGATATGGCCGTGTGAGTAGGAAGTACAGTTTTTTTGTTCTGAGCAAGCTCACTGTTCGGAACACATAGGAAACACAGTAGAGTAGAAGAGTGCTCTTTTCTCAAAAGCAGAGTGTGTTTCATGTAAGGGGACCTAGCATTTGTTTCCCACTCCTAAGTGGAGTTGAATCACATGCTGTTTCTGGTCCTACGAACAAGAGTTGTTTTCTGGTAAGGAAAGTCACTATTGCACTCCCATTGCCGTACACAGTACAAATAGCACTCGCGTCTGTTCCCAGCAAGTACAGTGTATTGGACTGAAGAGGAGCTACTGTTCTTGTTGGTTTCCTAAGCAGAATTGAATTAGATATGGCCCGTGTGTGTAGGAAGCACAGTTATTTTGTTCTGTGCAAACTCACTGTTCGGACCCATAGGAAACACAGTAGAGTAGAAGAGTACTCTTTTCTCAAAAGCAGAGTGTGTTTCATGTATGCGAGCTAGCATTTGTTTCCCAGTCCTAAATGGAGTTGAATCACATTCAGTTTCTGGTCCTACGAGCAAGAGTTGTTTTCTGGTAAGGAATGTAACTATTGCGCTCCCACTGCCATACACAGTGCAAATAGCCCTCCTATCTGTTCCCAGTAAGTACAGTGTATTGGACTGCAAAGGAGCTACTGTTCTTCTCAGTTTCCTAAGCAGAGTTGAACTAGATATGGGCCGTGTGTGTAGGAAGTACAGTTCTTTTTTTCTGACCAAGCTCACTGTTCTGACCCTATAGGAAACACAGAAGAGTAGAAGAGTGCTCTTTTGTCAAAAGCAGAGTGTGTTTCATGTAAGGCGAGCTAGCATTTGTTTCCCAGTCCTAAATGGAGTTGAATCACATGCAGTTTCTGGTCCTACGAGCAAGAATTGTTTTCTGGTAAGGAAAGTCACTATTGAGCTCCCCTTGCCATACACAGTGCAAATAGCTCTCGCGTCTGTTCCCAGTAAGTACAGTGTATCAGACTGAAGAGGAGCTACTGTTCTTGTCAGTTTCCTAAGCAGAGTTGAACTAGATATGGCCCTTGTGTGTAGGAAGCACAGTTCTTATGTTCTGAGCAAGTTCACTCTTCTGGCCCTATAGGAAACACAGTAGAGTAGAAGAGTGCTCTTTTCTCAAAAGCAGAGTGTGTTTCTTGTAAAGCGAGCTAGAGTTTGTTTCCCAGTTATAAATGGAGTTGAATCACATGAAGTTTCTGGTCCTAAGAGCAAGAGATGTTTTCTGTTAAGAAGAGTAACTATTGCGCTGCCTTTGCCATACACAGGACAAATAGCACTAGCGTCTGTTCCCAGCAAGTACAGTGTATTGAACTGAAGAGGATCTACTGTACTTGTCAGGTTCCTAAGCAGACTTGAACTAGATATGGCCGTGTGAGTAGGAAGCACAGTTTTTTTGTTCTGAGCACCTCACTGTTCTGGCCCTATAGGAAACAAAGTAGAGTAGAAGAGTGCTCTTTTATCAAAAGCAGAGTGTGTTTCTTGGAAGTCGAGCTAGCGTTTGTTTCCCAGTCCCAAACGGAGTTGAGTCACATGCAGTTTTTTGTCCTACGAGCAAGAGTTGTTTTCTGGTAAGACAAGTCACTATTGTGCTCCAATTGCCATACACAGTGCAAATAGCACTCGCGTCTGTTCCCCGCAAGTACAGAGTATTGGACGGAAGAGGAGCTACTGTTCTTGTCAGTTTCTTAAGGAGAGTTGAACTAGATATGGCCCGTGTGTGTAGGAAGCACAGTTCTTTTGTTCTGAGCAAGCTCACTGTTTGGAACCCATAGGAAACAGAGTAGAGTAGAAGAGTGCTCTTTTCTCAAAAGCAGAGTGTGTTTCATGTAAGGCGAGCTAGCATTTGTTTCCCTGTCCTAAATGGAGTTGAATCACATGCAGTTTCTGGTCTTACGAGCAAGAGTGGTTTTCTGGTAAGGAAAGTCACTATTGCGCTCCCATTGCCATACACAGTGCAAATAGCACTCGCGTCTGTTCCCAGCAAGTACAGTGTATCGGACTGAAGAGGAACTACTGTTCTTGTCAGTTTCCTAAGCAGAGTTGAACGAGATATGGCTCGTGTGTAGGAAGCACAGTTCTTTTGTTCTGAGCAAGCTCACTGTTCTGGCCCTATAGGGAAAACACTAGAGTAGAAGAGTGCTCTTTTCTCTAAAGCAGAGTGTGTTTCATGCAAGGTGAGCTAGCTTTTGTTTCCCAGTCGTAAATGGAGTTGAATCACATGCAGTTTCTGGTCCTACAAGCAAGAGTTGTTTTCTGGTAAGAAGAGTCACTATTGTGCTGCCATTGCCATACACAGGACAAATAGCACTGGCGTCTGTTCCCAGCAAGTACAGTGTATTGGACTAAAGGGGATCTACTGTTCTTGTCAGGTTCCTAAGCAGAATTGAACTAGATATGGCCGTGTGTGTAGGAAGCACAGTTCTTTTGTTCTGAGCAGCTCACTGTTCGGATCCCATAGGAAACACAGTAGAGAAGAAGAGTGCTCTTTTCTTAAAAGCAGAGTTTGTTTCTTGTAAGGCGAGCTTGCATTTGTTTCCCAGTCCTAAATGGAGTTGAGTCACATGCAGTGTTTTGTCCTACGAGCAAGAGTTGTTTTCTGGTAAGACGAGTCACTATTGTGCTCCAATTGCCATACACAGTGCAAATAGCACTCGCGTCTGTTCCCCGCAAGTACATTGTATTGTACTGAAGAGGATCTACTGTTTTTGTCAGTTTCCTAAGCAGAGTTGAACTAGATATGGCCCGTGTGTGTAGGAAGCACAGTTCTTTTGTTCTGAGCAATTTCACTGTTCGGACCCCATAGGAAGCACAGTAGAGTAGATGAGTGCTCTTTTCTCAAAAGCAGAGTGTGTTTCATGTAAGGCGAGCTAGCATTTGTTTCCCAGTCCTAAATGGAGTTGAATCACATGCAGTTTCTGGTCCTACGAGCAAGAGTTGTTTTCTGGTAAGAAGAGTCACTATTGTGCTGATATTGCCATACACAGGACAAATAGCACTGGCGTCTGTTCCCAGCAAGTACAGTGTATTGGACTGAAGAGGATATACTGTTCTTGTCAGGTTCCTAAGCAGACTTGAACTAGATATGGCCGTGTGAGTAGGAAGTACAGTTTTTTTGTTCTGAGCAAGCTCACTGTTCGGAACACATAGGAAACACAGTAGAGTAGAAGAGTGCTCTTTTCTCAAAAGCAGAGTGTGTTTCATGTAAGGGGACCTAGCATTTGTTTCCCACTCCTAAGTGGAGTTGAATCACATGCTGTTTCTGGTCCTACGAACAAGAGTTGTTTTCTGGTAAGGAAAGTCACTATTGCACTCCCATTGCCGTACACAGTACAAATAGCACTCGCGTCTGTTCCCAGCAAGTACAGTGTATTGGACTGAAGAGGAGCTACTGTTCTTGTTGGTTTCCTAAGCAGAATTGAATTAGATATGGCCCGTGTGTGTAGGAAGCACAGTTATTTTGTTCTGTGCAAACTCACTGTTCGGACCCATAGGAAACACAGTAGAGTAGAAGAGTACTCTTTTCTCAAAAGCAGAGTGTGTTTCATGTATGCGAGCTAGCATTTGTTTCCCAGTCCTAAATGGAGTTGAATCACATTCAGTTTCTGGTCCTACGAGCAAGAGTTGTTTTCTGGTAAGGAATGTAACTATTGCGCTCCCACTGCCATACACAGTGCAAATAGCCCTCCTATCTGTTCCCAGTAAGTACAGTGTATTGGACTGCAAAGGAGCTACTGTTCTTCTCAGTTTCCTAAGCAGAGTTGAACTAGATATGGGCCGTGTGTGTAGGAAGTACAGTTCTTTTTTTCTGACCAAGCTCACTGTTCTGACCCTATAGGAAACACAGAAGAGTAGAAGAGTGCTCTTTTGTCAAAAGCAGAGTGTGTTTCATGTAAGGCGAGCTAGCATTTGTTTCCCAGTCCTAAATGGAGTTGAATCACATGCAGTTTCTGGTCCTACGAGCAAGAATTGTTTTCTGGTAAGGAAAGTCACTATTGAGCTCCCCTTGCCATACACAGTGCAAATAGCTCTCGCGTCTGTTCCCAGTAAGTACAGTGTATCAGACTGAAGAGGAGCTACTGTTCTTGTCAGTTTCCTAAGCAGAGTTGAACTAGATATGGCCCTTGTGTGTAGGAAGCACAGTTCTTATGTTCTGAGCAAGTTCACTCTTCTGGCCCTATAGGAAACACAGTAGAGTAGAAGAGTGCTCTTTTCTCAAAAGCAGAGTGTGTTTCTTGTAAAGCGAGCTAGAGTTTGTTTCCCAGTTATAAATGGAGTTGAATCACATGAAGTTTCTGGTCCTAAGAGCAAGAGATGTTTTCTGTTAAGAAGAGTAACTATTGCGCTGCCTTTGCCATACACAGGACAAATAGCACTAGCGTCTGTTCCCAGCAAGTACAGTGTATTGAACTGAAGAGGATCTACTGTACTTGTCAGGTTCCTAAGCAGACTTGAACTAGATATGGCCGTGTGAGTAGGAAGCACAGTTTTTTTGTTCTGAGCAAGCTCACTGTTCTGGCCCTATAGGAAACAAAGTAGAGTAGAAGAGTGCTCTTTTCTCAAAAGCAGAGTGTGTTTCTTGGAAGTCGAGCTAGCGTTTGTTTCCCAGTCCCAAATGGAGTTGAGTCACATGCAGTTTTTTGTCCTACGAGCAAGAGTTGTTTTCTGGTAAGAAAGTCACTATTGTGCTCCAATTGCCATACACAGGACAAATAGCACTGGCGTCTGTTCCCAGCAAGTAGAGTGTATTGGACTGAAGAGGATCTACTGTTCTTGTCAGGTTCCTAAGCAGACTTGAACTAGATATGGCCCGTGTGTAGGAAGCACAGTGTTTTTTTTTTTTTCTGAGCAAGCTCACTTTTCGGAACACATAGGAAACACAGTAGAGTAGAAGAGTGCTCTTTTCTCAAAAGCAGAGTGTGTTTTTGTAAGGCAAGCTAGCGTTTGTTTCCTAGTCCTAAATGGATTTGAATCTCATGCAGTTTCTAGTCCTATGAACAAGAGTTGTTTTCTGGTAAGGAAAGTCACTATTGTGCTCCCATTGCCCTTCACAAGGCAAATAGCACTCGCGTCTTTTCCCAGCAAGTACAGTGTATTGGACTGAATAGGAGCTACTGTTCTTGTCAGTTTACTAAGCAGAGTTGAACTAGATATGGTCCGTGCGTGTAGGAAGCACAGTTGTTTTGTTCTGAGCAATCTCACTGTTTGGACCCCATAGGAAACACAGTAGAGTAGAAGAGTGCTCTTTTCTCAAAAGCAGAGTGTGTTTCTTGGAAGTTGAGCTAGCGTTTGTTTCCCAGTCCTAAATGGAGTTGAGTCACATGCAGTTTTTTGTCCTATGAGCAAGAGTTGTTTTCTGGTAAGACAAGTCACTTTTGTGCTCCAATTGCCATACACAGTGCAAATAGCACTCGCGTCTGTTCCCGCAAGTACAGTGTATTGGACGGAAGAGGAGCTACTGTTCTTGTCATTTTCCTAAGGAGAGTTGAACTAGATATGGCCCGTGTGTGTAGGAAGCACAGTTCTTTTGTTCTGAGCAAGCTCACTGTTTGGAACCCATAGGAAACAGAGTAGAGTAGAAGAGTGCTCTTTTCTCAAAAGCAGAGTGTGTTTCATGTAAGGCGAGCTAGCATTTGTTTCCCAGTCCTAAATGGAGTTGAATCACGTGCAGTTTCTGGTCTTACGAGCAAGAGTTGTTTTCTGGTAAGGAAAGTCACTATTGCGCTCCCATTGCCATACACAGTGCAAATAGCACTCGCGTCTGTTCCCAGCAAGTACAGTGTATCGGACTGAAGAGGAACTACTGTTCTTGTCAGTTTCCTAAGCAGAGTTGAACGAGATATGGCTCGTGTGTAGGAAGCACAGTTCTTTTGTTCTGAGCAAGCTCACTGTTCTGGCCCTATAGGGAAAACACTAGAGTAGAAGAGTGCTCTTTTCTCTAAAGCAGAGTGTGTTTCATGCAAGGTGAGCTAGCTTTTGTTTCCCAGTCGTAAATGGAGTTGAATCACATGCAGTTTCTGGTCCTACAAGCAAGAGTTGTTTTCTGGTAAGAAGAGTCACTATTGTGCTGCCATTGCCATACACAGGACAAATAGCACTGGCGTCTGTTCCCAGCACGTACAGTGTATTGGACTAAAGGGGATCTACTGTTCTTGTCAGGTTCCTAAGCAGAATTGAACTAGATATGGCCGTGTGTGTAGGAAGCACAGTTCTTTTGTTCTGAGCAGCTCACTGTTCGGATCCCATAGGAAACACAGTAGAGAAGAAGAGTGCTCTTTTCTTAAAAGCAGAGTGTGTTTCTTGTAAGGCGAGCTTGCATTTGTTTCCCAGTCCTAAATGGAGTTGAGTCACATGCAGTGTTTTGTCCTACGAGCAAGAGTTGTTTTCTGGTAAGACGAGTCACTATTGTGCTCCAATTGCCATACACAGTGCAAATAGCACTCGCGTCTGTTCCCCGCAAGTACATTGTATTGTACTGAAGAGGATCTACTGTTTTTGTCAGTTTCCTAAGCAGAGTTGAACTAGATATGGCCCGTGTGTGTAGGAAGCACAGTTCTTTTGTTCTGAGCAATTTCACTGTTCGGACCCCATAGGAAGCACAGTAGAGTAGATGAGTGCTCTTTTCTCAAAAGCAGAGTGTGTTTCATGTAAGGCGAGCTAGCATTTGTTTCCCAGTCCTAAATGGAGTTGAATCACATGCAGTTTCTGGTCCTACGAGCAAGAGTTGTTTTCTGGTAAGAAGAGTCACTATTGTGCTGATATTGCCATACACAGGACAAATAGCACTGGCGTCTGTTCCCAGCAAGTACAGTGTATTGGACTGAAGAGGATATACTGTTCTTGTCAGGTTCCTAAGCAGACTTGAACTAGATATGGCCTTGTGAGTAGGAAGTACAATTTTTTTGTTCTGAGCAAGCTCACTGTTCGGAACACATAGGAAACACAGTAGAGTAGAAGAGTGCTCTTTTCTCAAAAGCAGAGTGTGTTTCATGTAAAGGGACCTAGCATTTGTTTCCCACTCCTAAGTGGAGTTGAATCACATGCTGTTTCTGGTCCTACGAACAAGAGTTGTTTTCTGGTAAGGAAAGTCACTATTGCACTCCCATTGCCGTACACAGTACAAATAGCACTCGCGTCTGTTCCCAGCAAGTACAGTGTATTGGACTGAAGAGGAGCTACTGTTCTTGTTGGTTTCCTAAGCAGAATTGAATTAGATATGGCCCGTGTGTGTAGGAAGCACAGTTATTTTGTTCTGTGCAAACTCACTGTTCGGACCCATAGGAAACACAGTAGAGTAGAAGAGTACTCTTTTCTCAAAAGCAGAGTGTGTTTCATGTATGCGAGCTAGCATTTGTTTCCCAGTCCTAAATGGAGTTGAATCACATTCAGTTTCTGGTCCTACGAGCAAGAGTTGTTTTCTGGTAAGGAATGTAACTATTGCGCTCCCATTGCCATACACAGTGCAAATAGCCCTCCTATCTGTTCCCAGTAAGTACAGTGTATTGGACTGCAAAGGAGCTACTGTTCTTCTCAGTTTCCTAAGCAGAGTTGAACTAGATATGGGCCGTGTGTGTAGGAAGTACAGTTCTTTTTTCTGACCAAGCTCACTGTTCTGACCCTATAGGAAACACAGAAGAGTAGAAGAGTGCTCTTTTGTCAAAAGCAGAGTGTGTTTCATGTAAGGCGAGCTAGCATTTGTTTCCCAGTCCTAAATGGAGTTGAATCACATGCAGTTTCTGGTCCTACGAGCAAGAATTGTTTTCTGGTAAGGAAAGTCACTATTGAGCTCCCCTTGCCATACACAGTGCAAATAGCTCTCGCGTCTGTTCCCAGTAAGTACAGTGTATCAGACTGAAGAGGAGCTACTGTTCTTGTCAGTTTCCTAAGCAGAGTTGAACTAGATATGGCCCTTGTGTGTAGGAAGCACAGTTCTTATGTTCTGAGCAAGTTCACTCTTCTGGCCCTATAGGAAACACAGTAGAGTAGAAGAGTGCTCTTTTCTCAAAAGCAGAGTGTGTTTCTTGTAAAGCGAGCTAGAGTTTGTTTCCCAGTTATAAATGGAGTTGAATCACATGAAGTTTCTGGTCCTAAGAGCAAGAGATGTTTTCTGTTAAGAAGAGTAACTATTGCGCTGCCTTTGCCATACACAGGACAAATAGCACTAGCGTCTGTTCCCAGCAAGTACAGTGTATTGAACTGAAGAGGATCTACTGTACTTGTCAGGTTCCTAAGCAGACTTGAACTAGATATGGCCGTGTGAGTAGGAAGCACAGTTTTTTTGTTCTGAGCAAGCTCACTGTTCTGGCCCTATAGGAAACAAAGTAGAGTAGAAGAGTGCTCTTTTATCAAAAGCAGAGTGTGTTTCTTGGAAGTCTAGCTAGCGTTTGTTTCCCAGTCCCAAATGGAGTTGAGTCACATGCAGTTTTTTGTCCTACGAGCAAGAGTTGTTTTCTGGTAAGAAAGTCACTATTGTGCTCCAATTGCCATACACAGGACAAATAGCACTGGCGTCTGTTCCCAGCAAGTAGAGTGTATTGGACTGAAGAGGATCTACTGTTCTTGTCAGGTTCCTAAGCAGACTTGAACTAGATATGGCCCGTGTGTATGAAGCACAGTGTTTTTTTTTTTTCTGAGCAAGCTCACTTTTCGGAACACATAGGAAACACAGTAGAGTAGAAGAGTGCTCTTTTCTCAAAAGCAGAGTGTGTTTTTGTAAGGCGAGCTAGCGTTTGTTTCCTAGTCCTAAATGGATTTGAATCTCATGCAGTTTCTGGTCCTATGAACAAGAGTTGTTTTCTGGTAAGGAAAGTCACTATTGTGCTCCCATTGCCCTTCACAAGGCAAATAGCACTCGCGTCTTTTCCCAGCAAGTACAGTGTATTGGACTGAATAGGAGCTACTGTTCTTGTCAGTTTACTAAGCAGAGTTGAACTAGATATGGTCCGTGCGTGTAGGAAGCACAGTTCTTTTGTTCTGAGCAATCTCACTGTTTGGACCCCATAGGAAACACAGTAGAGTAGAAGAGTGCTCTTTTCTCAAAAGCAGAGTGTGTTTCTTGGAAGTTGAGCTAGTGTTTGTTTCCCAGTCCTAAATGGAGTTGAGTCACATGCAGTTTTTTGTCCTATGAGCAAGAGTTGTTTTCTGGTAAGACAAGTCACTTTTGTGCTCCAATTGCCATACACAGTGCAAATAGCACTCGCGTCTGTTCCCGCAAGTACAGTGTATTGGACGGAAGAGGAGCTACTGTTCTTGTCATTTTCCTAAGGAGAGTTGAACTAGATATGGCCCGTGTGTGTAGGAAGCACAGTTCTTTTGTTCTGAGCAAGCTCACTGTTTGGAACCCATAGGAAACAGAGTAGAGTAGAAGAGTGCTCTTTTCTCAAAAGCAGAGTGTGTTTCATGTAAGGCGAGCTAGCATTTGTTTCCCAGTCCTAAATGGAGTTGAATCACATGCAGTTTCTGGTCCTAAGAACAAGAGTTGTTTTCTGGTAAGGAAAGTCACTATTGCGCTCCCATTGCCATACACAGTGCAAATAGCACTCTCCTCTGTTCCCCGCAAGTACAGTGTATCGGACTGAAGAGGAGCTACTGTTCTTGTCAGTTTCCTAAGCAGAGTTGAACGAGATATGGCCCGTGTGTAGGAAGAACAGTTCTTTTGTTCTGAGCAAGCTCACTGTTCTGGCCCTTTAGGAAAAACGGTAGAGTAAAAGAGTGCTCTTTTCTCTAAAGCAGAGTGTGTTTCTTGCAAGGTGAGCTAGCTTTTGTTTCCCAGTCCTAAATGGAGTTGAATCACATGCAGTTTCTGGTCCTACAAGCAAGAGTTGTTTTCTGGTAAGAAGAGTCACTATTGCGCTGCCATTGCCATACACAGGACAAATAGCACTGGCGTCTGTTCCCAGCAAGTACAGTGTATTGAACTGAAGAGGATCTACTGTTCTTGTCAGGTTCCTAAGCAGACTTGAACTAGATATGGCCGTGTGAGTAGGAAGCACAGTTTTTTTTTTCTGAGCAAGCTCACTGTTCGGAACATATAGGAAACACAGTAGAGTAGAAGAGTGCTCTTTTCTCAAAAGCAAAGTGTTTTTCTTGGAAGTTGAGCTAGCGTTTGTTTCCCAGTCCTAAATGGAGTTGAGTCACATGCAATTTTTTGTCCTACGAGCAAGAATTGTTTTCTGGTAAGGAAAGTCACTATTGTGCTCCCATTGCCATACACAGTGCAAATAGTACTCGTGTCTGTTCCCAGCAAGTACAGTGTATCGGACTGAAGAGGAGCTACTGTTCTTGTCAGTTTCCTAAGCAGAGTGGAACTAGATATGGCCCGTGTGTAGGAAGCACAGTTCTTTTGTTCTGAGCAAGCTCACTGTTCTGGCCCTATAGGAAACACAGTAGAGTAGAAGAGTGTTCTTTTCTCAAAAGCAGAGTGTGTTTCTTGTAAAGCAAGCTAGAGTTTGTTTCCCAGTTTTAAATGGAGTGGAATCACATGCAGTTTCTGGTCCTACGAGCAAGAGTTGTTTTCTGGTAAGAAGAGTCACTATTGAGCTGCCATTGCCATACACAGGACAAAAAGCACTGGCGTTTGTTCCCAGCAAGTACAGTGTATTGGACTGAAGAGGATCTACTGTTCTTGTCAGGTTCCTAAGCAGACTTGAACTAGATATGGCCGTGTGAGTAGGAAGCACAGTTCTTTTGTTCTGAGCAATCTCACTGTTCTGGCCCTGTAGGAAACAAAGTAGAGTAGAAGAGTGCTCTTTTATCAAAAGCAGAGTGTGTTTCTTGGAAGTCGAGCTAGCGTTTGTTTCCCAGTCCCAAATGGAGTTGAGTCACATGCAGTTTTTTGTCCTAGGAGCAAGCGTTGTTTTCTGGTAAGACAAGTCACTATTGTGCTCCAATTGCCATACACAGGACAAATAGCACTGGCGTCTGTTCCCAGCAAGTACAGTGTATTGGACTGAAGAGGATCTACTGTTCTTGTTAGGTACCTAAGCAGACTTGAACTAGATATGGCCGTGTGTGTAGGAAGCACAGTTTTTTTGTTCTGAGCAAGCTCACTGTTCGGAACACATAGGAAACACAGTAGAGTAGAAGAGTGCTGTTTTCTCAAAAGCAGAGTGTGTTTTTGTAAGGCGAGCTAGCATTTGTTTCCTAGTCCTGAATGGAGTTAAAACACATGCAGTTTCTGGTCCTATGAACAAGAGTTGTTTTCTGGTAAGGAAAGTCACTATTGCGCTCCCATTGCCCTTCACAAGGGAAATAGCACTCGCGTATTTTTTCAGCAAGTACAGTGTATTGGACTGAATAGGAGCTACTGTTCTTGTCAGTTTACTAAGCAGAGTTGAACTAGATATGGTCCGTGCATGTAGGAAGCACAGTTCTTTTGTTCTGAGCAAGCTCACTGTTTGGACCCCATAGGAAACACAGTAGAGTAGAAGAGTGCTCTTTTCTCAAAAGCAGAGTGTGTTTCTTGGAAGTCGAGCTAGTGTTTCTTTCCCAGTCCTAAATGGATTTGAGTCACATGCAGTTTTTTGTCCTACGAGTAAGAGTTGTTTTCTGGTAAGACAAGTCACTATTGTGCTCCAATTGCCATACACAGTGCAAATAGCACTCGCGTCTGTTCCCCGCAAGTACAGAGTATTGGACGGAAGAGGAGCTACTGTTCTTGTCAGTTTCTTAAGGAGAGTTGAACTAGATATGGCCCGTGTGTGTAGGAAGCACAATTCTTTTGTTCTGAGCAAGCTCACTGTTTGGAACCCAATGGAAACAGAGTAGAGTAGAAGAGTGCTCTTTTCTCAAAAGCAGAGTGTGTTTCATGTAAGGCGAGCTAGCATTTGTTTCCCAGTCCTAAATGGAGTTGAATCACATGCAGTTTCTGGTCTTACGAGCAAGAGTTGTTTTCTGGTAAGGAAAGTCACTATTGCGCTCCCATTGCCATACACAGTGCAAATAGCACTCGCGTCTGTTCCCAGCAAGTACAGTGTATCGGACTGAAGAGGAACTACTGTTCTTGTCAGTTTCCTAAGCAGAGTTGAACGAGATATGGCTCGTGTGTAGGAAGCACAGTTCTTTTGTTCTGAGCAAGCTCACTGTTCTGGCCCTATAGGAAAAACAGTAGAGTAGAAGAGTGCTCTTTTCTCTAAAGCAGAGTGTGTTTCATGCAAGGTGAGCTAGCTTTTGTTTCCCAGTCCTAAATGGAGTTGAATCACATGCAGTTTCTGGTCCTACAAGCAAGAGTTGTTTTCTGGTAAGAAGAGTCACTATTGTGCTGCCATTGCCATACACAGGACAAATAGCACTGGCGTCTGTTCCCAGCAAGTACAGTGTATTGGACTGAAGAGGATCTACTGTTCTTGTCAGGTTCCTAAGCAGAATTGAACTAGATATGGCCGTGTGTGTAGGAAGCACAGTTCTTTTGTTCTGAGCAGCTCACTGTTCGGATCCCATAGGAAACACAGTAGAGAAGAAGAGTGCTCTTTTCTTAAAAGCAGAGTGTGTTTCTTGTAAGGCGAGCTTGCATTTGTTTCCCAGTCCTAAATGGAGTTGAGTCACATGCAGTGTTTTGTCCTACGAGCAAGAGTTGTTTTCTGGTAAGACGAGTCACTATTGTGCTCCAATTGCCATACACAGTGCAAATAGCACTCGCGTCTGTTCCCCGCAAGTACATTGTATTGTACTGAAGAGGATCTACTGTTTTTGTCAGTTTCCTAAGCAGAGTTGAACTAGATATGACCCGTGTGTGTAGGAAGCACAGTTCTTTTGTTCTGAGCAAGTTCACTGTTCGGACCCCATAGGAAGCACAGTAGAGTAGATGAGTGCTCTTTTCTCAAAAGCATAGTGTGTTTCATGTAAGGCGAGCTATCATTTGTTTCCCAGTCCTAAATGGAGTTGAATCACATGCAGTTTCTGGTCCTACGAGCAAGAGTTGTTTTCTGGTAAGAAGAGTCACTATTGCGCTGATATTGCCATACACAGGACAAATAGCACTGGCGTCTGTTCCCAGCAAGTACAGTGTATTGAACTGAAGAGGATCTACTGTTCTTGTCAGGTTCCTAAGCAGACTTGAACTAGATATGGCCGTGTGAGTAGGAAGCACAGTTTTTTTTTTTCTGAGCAAGCTCACTGTTCCGAACATATAGGAAACACAGTAGAGTAGAAGAGTGCTCTTTCCTCAAAAGCAAAGTGTGTTTCTTGGAAGTTGAGCTAGCGTTTGTTTCCCAGTCCTAAATGGAGTTGAGTCACATGCAATTTTTTGTCCTACGAGCAAGACTTGTTTTCTGGTAAGGAAAGTCACTATTGTGCTCCCATTGCCATACACAGTGCAAATAGCACTCGTGTCTGTTCCCAGCAAGTACAGTGTATCGGACTGAAGAGGAGCTACTGTTCTTGTCAGTTTCCTAAGCAGAGTGGAACAAGATATGGCCCGTGTGTAGGAAGCACAGTTCTTTTGTTCTGAGCAAGCTCACTGTTCTGGCCCTATAGGAAACACAGTAGAGTAGAAGAGTGTTCTTTTCTCAAAAGCAGAGTGTGTTTCTTGTAAAGCAAGCTAGAGTTTGTTTCCAGTTTTAAATGGAGTGGAATCACATGCAGTTTCTGGTCCTACGAGTAAGAGTTGTTTTCTGGTAAGAAGAGTCACTATTGTGCTGCCATTGCCATACACAGGACAAATAGCACTGGCGTCTGTTCCCAGCAAGTACAGTGTATTGGACTAAAGGGGATCTACTGTTCTTGTCAGGTTCCTAAGCAGAATTGAATTAGATATGGCCGTGTGTGTAGGAAGCACAGTTCTTTTGTTCTGAGCAGCTCACTGTTCGGATCCCATAGGAAACACAGTAGAGAAGAAGAGTGCTCTTTTCTTAAAAGCAGAGTGTGTTTCTTGTAAGGCGAGCTTGCATTTGTTTCCCAGTCCTAAATGGAGTTGAGTCACATGCAGTGTTTTGTCCTACGAGCAAGAGTTGTTTTCTGGTAAGACGAGTCACTATTGTGCTCCAATTGCCATACACAGTGCAAATAGCACTCGCGTCTGTTCCCCGCAAGTACATTGTATTGTACTGAAGAGGATCTACTGTTTTTGTCAGTTTCCTAAGCAGAGTTGAACTAGATATGGCCCGTGTGTGTAGGAAGCACAGTTCTTTTGTTCTGAGCAATTTCACTGTTCGGACCCCATAGGAAGCACAGTAGAGTAGATGAGTGCTCTTTTCTCAAAAGCAGAGTGTGTTTCATGTAAGGCGAGCTAGCATTTGTTTCCCAGTCCTAAATGGAGTTGAATCACATGCAGTTTCTGGTCCTACGAGCAAGAGTTGTTTTCTGGTAAGAAGAGTCACTATTGTGCTGATATTGCCATACACAGGACAAATAGCACTGGCGTCTGTTCCCAGCAAGTACAGTGTATTGGACTGAAGAGGATATACTGTTCTTGTCAGGTTCCTAAGCAGACTTGAACTAGATATGGCCTTGTGAGTAGGAAGTACAATTTTTTTGTTCTGAGCAAGCTCACTGTTCGGAACACATAGGAAACACAGTAGAGTAGAAGAGTGCTCTTTTCTCAAAAGCAGAGTGTGTTTCATGTAAAGGGACCTAGCATTTGTTTCCCACTCCTAAGTGGAGTTGAATCACATGCTGTTTCTGGTCCTACGAACAAGAGTTGTTTTCTGGTAAGGAAAGTCACTATTGCACTCCCATTGCCGTACACAGTACAAATAGCACTCGCGTCTGTTCCCAGCAAGTACAGTGTATTGGACTGAAGAGGAGCTACTGTTCTTGTTGGTTTCCTAAGCAGAATTGAATTAGATATGGCCCGTGTGTGTAGGAAGCACAGTTATTTTGTTCTGTGCAAACTCACTGTTCGGACCCATAGGAAACACAGTAGAGTAGAAGAGTACTCTTTTCTCAAAAGCAGAGTGTGTTTCATGTATGCGAGCTAGCATTTGTTTCCCAGTCCTAAATGGAGTTGAATCACATTCAGTTTCTGGTCCTACGAGCAAGAGTTGTTTTCTGGTAAGGAATGTAACTATTGCGCTCCCATTGCCATACACAGTGCAAATAGCCCTCCTATCTGTTCCCAGTAAGTACAGTGTATTGGACTGCAAAGGAGCTACTGTTCTTCTCAGTTTCCTAAGCAGAGTTGAACTAGATATGGGCCGTGTGTGTAGGAAGTACAGTTCTTTTTTTCTGACCAAGCTCACTGTTCTGACCCTATAGGAAACACAGAAGAGTAGAAGAGTGCTCTTTTGTCAAAAGCAGAGTGTGTTTCATGTAAGGCGAGCTAGCATTTGTTTCCCAGTCCTAAATGGAGTTGAATCACATGCAGTTTCTGGTCCTACGAGCAAGAATTGTTTTCTGGTAAGGAAAGTCACTATTGAGCTCCCCTTGCCATACACAGTGCAAATAGCTCTCGCGTCTGTTCCCAGTAAGTACAGTGTATCAGACTGAAGAGGAGCTACTGTTCTTGTCAGTTTCCTAAGCAGAGTTGAACTAGATATGGCCCTTGTGTGTAGGAAGCACAGTTCTTATGTTCTGAGCAAGTTCACTCTTCTGGCCCTATAGGAAACACAGTAGAGTAGAAGAGTGCTCTTTTCTCAAAAGCAGAGTGTGTTTCTTGTAAAGCGAGCTAGAGTTTGTTTCCCAGTTATAAATGGAGTTGAATCACATGAAGTTTCTGGTCCTAAGAGCAAGAGATGTTTTCTGTTAAGAAGAGTAACTATTGCGCTGCCTTTGCCATACACAGGACAAATAGCACTAGCGTCTGTTCCCAGCAAGTACAGTGTATTGAACTGAAGAGGATCTACTGTACTTGTCAGGTTCCTAAGCAGACTTGAACTAGATATGGCCGTGTGAGTAGGAAGCACAGTTTTTTTGTTCTGAGCAAGCTCACTGTTCTGGCCCTATAGGAAACAAAGTAGAGTAGAAGAGTGCTCTTTTATCAAAAGCAGAGTGTGTTTCTTGGAAGTCGAGCTAGCGTTTGTTTCCCAGTCCCAAATGGAGTTGAGTCACATGCAGTTTTTTGTCCTACGAGCAAGAGTTGTTTTCTGGTAAGAAAGTCACTATTGTGCTCCAATTGCCATACACAGGACAAATAGCACTGGCGTCTGTTCCCAGCAAGTAGAGTGTATTGGACTGAAGAGGATCTACTGTTCTTGTCAGGTTCCTAAGCAGACTTGAACTAGATATGGCCCGTGTGTATGAAGCACAGTGTTTTTTTTTTTTCTGAGCAAGCTCACTTTTCGGAACACATAGGAAACACAGTAGAGTAGAAGAGTGCTCTTTTCTCAAAAGCAGAGTGTGTTTTTGTAAGGCGAGCTAGCGTTTGTTTCCTAGTCCTAAATGGATTTGAATCTCATGCAGTTTCTGGTCCTATGAACAAGAGTTGTTTTCTGGTAAGGAAAGTCACTATTGTGCTCCCATTGCCCTTCACAAGGCAAATAGCACTCGCGTCTTTTCCCAGCAAGTACAGTGTATTGGACTGAATAGGAGCTACTGTTCTTGTCAGTTTACTAAGCAGAGTTGAACTAGATATGGTCCGTGCGTGTAGGAAGCACAGTTCTTTTGTTCTGAGCAATCTCACTGTTTGGACCCCATAGGAAACACAGTAGAGTAGAAGAGTGCTCTTTTCTCAAAAGCAGAGTGTGTTTCTTGGAAGTTGAGCTAGCGTTTGTTTCCCAGTCCTAAATGGAGTTGAGTCACATGCAGTTTTTTGTCCTATGAGCAAGAGTTGTTTTCTGGTAAGACAAGTCACTTTTGTGCTCCAATTGCCATACACAGTGCAAATAGCACTCGCGTCTGTTCCCGCAAGTACAGTGTATTGGACGGAAGAGGAGCTACTGTTCTTGTCATTTTCCTAAGGAGAGTTGAACTAGATATGGCCCGTGTGTGTAGGAAGCACAGTTCTTTTGTTCTGAGCAAGCTCACTGTTTGGAACCCATAGGAAACAGAGTAGAGTAGAAGAGTGCTCTTTTCTCAAAAGCAGAGTGTGTTTCATGTAAGGCGAGCTAGCATTTGTTTCCCAGTCCTAAATGGAGTTGAATCACATGCAGTTTCTGGTCCTAAGAACAAGAGTTGTTTTCTGGTAAGGAAAGTCACTATTGCGCTCCCATTGCCATACACAGTGCAAATAGCACTCTCCTCTGTTCCCCGCAAGTACAGTGTATCGGACTGAAGAGGAGCTACTGTTCTTGTCAGTTTCCTAAGCAGAGTTGAACGAGATATGGCCCGTGTGTAGGAAGAACAGTTCTTTTGTTCTGAGCAAGCTCACTGTTCTGGCCCTTTAGGAAAAACGGTAGAGTAAAAGAGTGCTCTTTTCTCTAAAGCAGAGTGTGTTTCTTGCAAGGTGAGCTAGCTTTTGTTTCCCAGTCCTAAATGGAGTTGAATCACATGCAGTTTCTGGTCCTACAAGCAAGAGTTGTTTTCTGGTAAGAAGAGTCACTATTGCGCTGCCATTGCCATACACAGGACAAATAGCACTGGCGTCTGTTCCCAGCAAGTACAGTGTATTGAACTGAAGAGGATCTACTGTTCTTGTCAGGTTCCTAAGCAGACTTGAACTAGATATGGCCGTGTGAGTAGGAAGCACAGTTTTTTTTTTTCTGAGCAAGCTCACTGTTCGGAACATATAGGAAACACAGTAGAGTAGAAGAGTGCTCTTTTCTCAAAAGCAAAGTGTTTTTCTTGGAAGTTGAGCTAGCGTTTGTTTCCCAGTCCTAAATGGAGTTGAGTCACATGCAATTTTTTGTCCTACGAGCAAGAATTGTTTTCTGGTAAGGAAAGTCACTATTGTGCTCCCATTGCCATACACAGTGCAAATAGTACTCGTGTCTGTTCCCAGCAAGTACAGTGTATCGGACTGAAGAGGAGCTACTGTTCTTGTCAGTTTCCTAAGCAGAGTGGAACTAGATATGGCCCGTGTGTAGGAAGCACAGTTCTTTTGTTCTGAGCAAGCTCACTGTTCTGGCCCTATAGGAAACACAGTAGAGTAGAAGAGTGTTCTTTTCTCAAAAGCAGAGTGTGTTTCTTGTAAAGCAAGCTAGAGTTTGTTTCCCAGTTTTAAATGGAGTGGAATCACATGCAGTTTCTGGTCCTACGAGCAAGAGTTGTTTTCTGGTAAGAAGAGTCACTATTGAGCTGCCATTGCCATACACAGGACAAAAAGCACTGGCGTTTGTTCCCAGCAAGTACAGTGTATTGGACTGAAGAGGATCTACTGTTCTTGTCAGGTTCCTAAGCAGACTTGAACTAGATATGGCCGTGTGAGTAGGAAGCACAGTTCTTTTGTTCTGAGCAATCTCACTGTTCTGGCCCTGTAGGAAACAAAGTAGAGTAGAAGAGTGCTCTTTTATCAAAAGCAGAGTGTGTTTCTTGGAAGTCGAGCTAGCGTTTGTTTCCCAGTCCCAAATGGAGTTGAGTCACATGCAGTTTTTTGTCCTAGGAGCAAGCGTTGTTTTCTGGTAAGACAAGTCACTATTGTGCTCCAATTGCCATACACAGGACAAATAGCACTGGCGTCTGTTCCCAGCAAGTACAGTGTATTGGACTGAAGAGGATCTACTGTTCTTGTTAGGTTCCTAAGCAGACTTGAACTAGATATGGCCGTGTGTGTAGGAAGCACAGTTTTTTTGTTCTGAGCAAGCTCATTGTTCGGAACACATAGGAAACACAGTAGAGTAGAAGAGTGCTGTTTTCTCAAAAGCAGAGTGTGTTTTTGTAAGGCGAGCTAGCATTTGTTTCCTAGTCCTGAATGGAGTTAAAACACATGCAGTTTCTGGTCCTATGAACAAGAGTTGTTTTCTGGTAAGGAAAGTCACTATTGCGCTCCCATTGCCCTTCACAAGGGAAATAGCACTCGCGTATTTTTTCAGCAAGTACAGTGTATTGGACTGAATAGGAGCTACTGTTCTTGTCAGTTTACTAAGCAGAGTTGAACTAGATATGGTCCGTGCATGTAGGAAGCACAGTTCTTTTGTTCTGAGCAAGCTCACTGTTTGGACCCCATAGGAAACACAGTAGAGTAGAAGAGTGCTCTTTTCTCAAAAGCAGAGTGTGTTTCTTGGAAGTCGAGCTAGTGTTTCTTTCCCAGTCCTAAATGGATTTGAGTCACATGCAGTTTTTTGTCCTACGAGTAAGAGTTGTTTTCTGGTAAGACAAGTCACTATTGTGCTCCAATTGCCATACACAGTGCAAATAGCACTCGCGTCTGTTCCCCGCAAGTACAGAGTATTGGACGGAAGAGGAGCTACTGTTCTTGTCAGTTTCTTAAGGAGAGTTGAACTAGATATGGCCCGTGTGTGTAGGAAGCACAATTCTTTTGTTCTGAGCAAGCTCACTGTTTGGAACCCATAGGAAACAGAGTAGAGTAGAAGAGTGCTCTTTTCTCAAAAGCAGAGTGTGTTTCATGTAAGGCGAGCTAGCATTTGTTTCCCAGTCCTAAATGGAGTTGAATCACATGCAGTTTCTGGTCTTACGAGCAAGAGTTGTTTTCTGGTAAGGA
This sequence comes from Peromyscus eremicus, assembly GCF_949786415.1. NCBI lineage: Eukaryota > Metazoa > Chordata > Mammalia > Rodentia > Cricetidae > Peromyscus > Peromyscus eremicus. The sequence goes on along the minus strand of NW_026737094.1, from coordinate 4,475 downwards.
AAGTCACTATTGCGCTCCCATTGCCATACACAGTGCAAATAGCACTCGCGTCTGTTCCCAGCAAGTACAGTGTATCGGACTGAAGAGGAACTACTGTTCTTGTCAGTTTTCTAAGCAGAGTTGAACGAGATATGGCTCATGTGTAGGAAGCACAGTTCTTTTGTTCTGAGCAAGCTCACTGTTCTGGCCCTATAGGAAAAACAGTAGAGTAGAAGAGTGCTCTTTTCTCTAAAGCAGAGTGTGTTTCATGCAAGGTGAGCTAGCTTTTGTTTCCCAGTCCTAAATGGAGTTGAATCACATGCAGTTTCTGGTCCTACAAGCAAGAGTTGTTTTCTGGTAAGAAGAGTCACTATTGTGCTGCCATTGCCATACACAGGACAAATAGCACTGGCGTCTGTTCCCAGCAAGTACAGTGTATTGGACTGAAGAGGATCTACTGTTCTTGTCAGGTTCCTAAGCAGAATTGAACTAGATATGGCCGTGTGTGTAGGAAGCACAGTTCTTTTGTTCTGAGCAGCTCACTGTTCGGATCCCATAGGAAACACAGTAGAGAAGAAGAGTGCTCTTTTCTTAAAAGCAGAGTGTGTTTCTTGTAAGGCGAGCTTGCATTTGTTTCCCAGTCCTAAATGGAGTTGAGTCACATGCAGTGTTTTGTCCTACGAGCAAGAGTTGTTTTCTGGTAAGACGAGTCACTATTGTGCTCCAATTGCCATACACAGTGCAAATAGCACTCGCGTCTGTTCCCCGCAAGTACATTGTATTGTACTGAAGAGGATCTACTGTTTTTGTCAGTTTCCTAAGCAGAGTTGAACTAGATATGACCCGTGTGTGTAGGAAGCACAGTTCTTTTGTTCTGAGCAAGTTCACTGTTCGGACCCCATAGGAAGCACAGTAGAGTAGATGAGTGCTCTTTTCTCAAAAGCATAGTGTGTTTCATGTAAGGCGAGCTAGCATTTGTTTCCCAGTCCTAAATGGAGTTGAATCACATGCAGTTTCTGGTCCTACGAGCAAGAGTTGTTTTCTGGTAAGAAGAGTCACTATTGCGCTGATATTGCCATACACAGGACAAATAGCACTGGCGTCTGTTCCCAGCAAGTACAGTGTATTGAACTGAAGAGGATCTACTGTTCTTGTCAGGTTCCTAAGCAGACTTGAACTAGATATGGCCGTGTGAGTGGGAAGCACAGTTTTTTTTTTTTTCTGAGCAAGCTCACTGTTCCGAACATATAGGAAACACAGTAGAGTAGAAGAGTGCTCTTTCCTCAAAAGCAAAGTGTGTTTCTTGGAAGTTGAGCTAGCGTTTGTTTCCCAGTCCTAAATGGAGTTGAGTCACATGCAATTTTTTGTCCTACGAGCAAGACTTGTTTTCTGGTAAGGAAAGTCACTATTGTGCTCCCATTGCCATACACAGTGCAAATAGCACTCGTGTCTGTTCCCAGCAAGTACAGTGTATCGGACTGAAGAGGAGCTACTGTTCTTGTCAGTTTCCTAAGCAGAGTGGAACAAGATATGGCCCGTGTGTAGGAAGCACAGTTCTTTTGTTCTGAGCAAGCTCACTGTTCTGGCCCTATAGGAAACACAGTAGAGTAGAAGAGTGTTCTTTTCTCAAAAGCAGAGTGTGTTTCTTGTAAAGCAAGCTAGAGTTTGTTTCCCAGTTTTAAATGGAGTGGAATCACATGCAGTTTCTGGTCCTACGAGCAAGAGTTGTTTTCTGGTAAGAAGAGTCACTATTGAGCTGCCATTGCCATACACAGGACAAAAAGCACTGGCGTCTGTTCCCAGCAAGTACAGTGTATTGGACTGAAGAGGATCTACTGTTCTTGTCAGGTTCCTAAGCAGACTTGAACTAGATATGGCCGTGTGAGTAGGAAGCACAGTTCTTTTGTTCTGAGCAATCTCACTGTTCTGGCCCTGTAGGAAACAAAGTAGAGTAGAAGAGTGCTCTTTTATCAAAAGCAGAGTGTGTTTCTTGGAAGTCGAGCTAGTGTTTGTTTCCCAGTCCCAAATGGAGTTGAGTCACATGCAGTTTTTTGTCCTAGGAGCAAGCGTTGTTTTCTGGTAAGACAAGTCACTATTGTGCTCCAATTGCCATACACAGGACAAATAGCACTGGCGTCTGTTCCCAGCAAGTACAGTGTATTGGACTGAAGAGGATCTACTGTTCTTGTTAGGTTCCTAAGCAGACTTGAACTAGATATGGCCGTGTGTGTAGGAAGCACAGTTTTTTTGTTCTGAGCAAGCTCACTGTTCGGAACACATAGGAAACACAGTAGAGTAGAAGAGTGCTGTTTTCTCAAAAGCAGAGTGTGTTTTTGTAAGGCGAGCTAGCATTTGTTTCCTAGTCCTGAATGGAGTTAAAACACATGCAGTTTCTGGTCCTATGAACAAGAGTTGTTTTCTGGTAAGGAAAGTCACTATTGCGCTCCCATTGCCCTTCACAAGGGAAATAGCACTCGCGTATTTTTTCAGCAAGTACAGTGTATTGGACTGAATAGGAGCTACTGTTCTTGTCAGTTTACTAAGCAGAGTTGAACTAGATATGGTCCGTGCATGTAGGAAGCACAGTTCTTTTGTTCTGAGCAAGCTCACTGTTTGGACCCCATAGGAAACACAGTAGAGTAGAAGAGTGCTCTTTTCTCAAAAGCAGAGTGTGTTTCTTGGAAGTCGAGCTAGTGTTTCTTTCCCAGTCCTAAATGGATTTGAGTCACATGCAGTTTTTTGTCCTACGAGTAAGAGTTGTTTTCTGGTAAGACAAGTCACTATTGTGCTCCAATTGCCATACACAGTGCAAATAGCACTCGCGTCTGTTCCCCGCAAGTACAGAGTATTGGACGGAAGAGGAGCTACTGTTCTTGTCAGTTTCTTAAGGAGAGTTGAACTAGATATGGCCCGTGTGTGTAGGAAGCACAATTCTTTTGTTCTGAGCAAGCTCACTGTTTGGAACCCATAGGAAACAGAGTAGAGTAGAAGAGTGCTCTTTTCTCAAAAGCAGAGTGTGTTTCATGTAAGGCGAGCTAGCATTTGTTTCCCAGTCCTAAATGGAGTTGAATCACATGCAGTTTCTGGTCTTACGAGCAAGAGTTGTTTTCTGGTAAGGAAAGTCACTATTGCGCTCCCATTGCCATACACAGTGCAAATAGCACTCGCGTCTGTTCCCAGCAAGTACAGTGTATCGGACTGAAGAGGAACTACTGTTCTTGTCAGTTTCCTAAGCAGAGTTGAACGAGATATGGCTCGTGTGTAGGAAGCACAGTTCTTTTGTTCTGAGCAAGCTCACTGTTCTGGCCCTATAGGAAAAACAGTAGAGTAGAAGAGTGCTCTTTTCTCTAAAGCAGAGTGTGTTTCATGCAAGGTGAGCTAGCTTTTGTTTCCCAGTCCTAAATGGAGTTGAATCACATGCAGTTTCTGGTCCTACAAGCAAGAGTTGTTTTCTGGTAAGAAGAGTCACTATTGTGCTGCCATTGCCATACACAGGACAAATAGCACTGGCGTCTGTTCCCAGCAAGTACAGTGTATTGGACTGAAGAGGATCTACTGTTCTTGTAAGGTTCCTAAGCAGAATTGAACTAGATATGGCCGTGTGTGTAGGAAGCACAGTTCTTTTGTTCTGAGCAGCTCACTGTTCGGATCCCATAGGAAACACAGTAGAGAAGAAGAGTGCTCTTTTCTTAAAAGCAGAGTGTGTTTCTTGTAAGGCGAGCTTGCATTTGTTTCCCAGTCCTAAATGGAGTTGAGTCACATGCAATTTTTTGTCCTACGAGCAAGACTTGTTTTCTGGTAAGGAAAGTCACTATTGTGCTCCCATTGCCATACACAGTGCAAATAGCACTCGTGTCTGTTCCCAGCAAGTACAGTGTATCGGACTGAAGAGGAGCTACTGTTCTTGTCAGTTTCCTAAGCAGAGTGGAACAAGATATGGCCCGTGTGTAGGAAGCACAGTTCATTTGTTCTGAGCAAGCTCACTGTTCTGGCCCTATAGGAAACACAGTAGAGTAGAAGAGTGTTCTTTTCTCAAAAGCAGAGTGTGTTTCTTGTAAAGCAAGCTAGAGTTTGTTTCCCAGTTTTAAATGGAGTGGAATCACATGCAGTTTCTGGTCCTACGAGTAAGAGTTGTTTTCTGGTAAGAAGAGTCACTATTGAGCTGCCATTGCCATACACAGGACAAAAAGCACTGGCGTTTGTTCCCAGCAAGTACAGTGTATTGGACTGAAGAGGATCTACTGTTCTTGTCAGGTTCCTAAGCAGACTTGAACTAGATATGGCCGTGTGAGTAGGAAGCACAGTTTTTTTGTTCTGAGCAAGCTCACTGTTCGGAACACAAAGGAAACACAGTAGAGTAGAAGAGTGCTCTTTTATCAAAAGCAGAGTGTGTTTCTTGTAAGGCGAGCTAGTGTTTGTTTCCCAGTCCTAAATGGAGTTGAATCACATGCAGTTTTTGGTTCTACGAGCAAGAGTTGTTTTCTGGTAAGTAAGTC
>NW_026737093.1:0-51000 GCF_949786415.1 Peromyscus eremicus | reverse complement strand
CAATGGGAGCACAATAGTATCTTTCCTTACCAGAAAACAACTCTTGCTCATAGGACCGGAAACTGCCTGTGATTGAACTCCATTTAGGACTGGGAAACAAACGCTAGCTCGCCTTACAAGAAACACACTCTGCTTTTGAGAAAAGAGCACTATGCTACTCTACTGTGTTTCCTATGAGGTCCGAACAGTGAGCTTGCTCAGAACAAAAAAAAACGTGATTCCTACACACACCGCCACACCTAGTTCAATTCTGCTTAGGAACCTGACAAGAAAAGTAGATCCTGTTCAGTAAAATACACTGCACTGCTGAGAACAGACAACAGTGCTATTTGTCCTGTGTATGGCAATTGGAGCGCAATAGTGACTCTTCTTACCATAAAACAACTCTTGCTCGTAGGACCAGAAACTGCATATGATTCAACTCCATTTAGGACTGGGAAACAAACGCTAGCTCCGCCTTACAAGAAACACACTCTGCTTTTGAGAAAAGAGCACTCTTCTACTCTACTGTGTTTCCTATGGGGTCCAAACAGTGAGCTTGCTCAGAACAAAAGAAATGTGCTTCCTACACACACGGGACATATCTCGATCAACTCTGCTTAGGAAACTGACAAGAACAGTAGCTCCACTTCAGTCCGATACACTGTACTTGCTGGGAACAGACGCGAGTGCTATTTGCACTGTGTATGGCAATGGGAGCGCAATAGTGACTTTCCTTACCAAAAAACAACTCTTGCTCGTAGGATCAGAAACTGCATGTGATTCAACTCTATATGGGACTGGGAAACAAATTCTACCTCGCCTTACAAAAAACACAATCTGCTTTTGAGAAAAGAGCACTCTTCTACTCTACTGTGTTTCCTATAGGGCCGGAACAGTGAGCTTGCTCAGAACAAAAGAACTGTGCTTCCTACACACACGGCCATATCTAGTTCAACTCTGCTTAGGAACCTGACAAGAACAGTAGATCCTCTTCAGTCCAATACACTGTACATGCTGGGAACAGACGCGTGTGCTATTTGCCCTGTGTATGACAATGGGAGCACAATAGTGACTCTTATTACCAGAAAACAACTCTTGCTCGTAGGACCAGAAACTGAATGTGATACAACTCCACTTAGGACTGGGAAACAAACACTAACTTGCCTTACAAGAAACACACTCTGATTTAGAGAAAAAAGCACTCTTCTACTCTACTGTGTTTCCTAGGAGGTCCGAACAGTGAACTTGCTCAGAACAAAAGAACTGTGCTTCCTACACACACGGCCATATCTAGTTCAATTCTGCTTAGGAACCTGACAAGAACAGTAGATCCTCTTCAGTCCAATACACTGTACTGCTGGGAACGGACAACAGTGCTATTTGTCCTGTGTACGGCAATGGCAGCGCAATAGTGACTCTTCTTACCATAAAACAACTCTTGCTCGTAGGACAAGAAACTGCATGTGATTCAACTCCATTTAGGACTTGGAAACAAACGCTAGCTCGCCTTACAAGAAACACACTCTGCTTTAGAGAAAAGAGCACTCTTCTACTCTACTGTGTTTCCTATAGGGCCAGAACAGTGAGCTTGCTCAGAACAAAAGAACTGTGCTTCCTACACTCGGGCCATATCTAGTTCAACTCTGCTTAGGAAACTGACAAGAACAGTAGCTCCTCTTCAGTCAGAATACACTGTACTTCCTGGCAACAGACGGGACTGCTATTTGCACTGTGTATGGATATTGGAGCACAATAGTGACTCGTCTTACCAGAAAACAACTCTTGCTATTAGGACAAAAAACTGCATGTGACTCAACTCCATTTAGGACTGGGAAACAAATGCTAGCTCGCCTTCCAAGAAACACACTCTGCTTTAGAGAAAAGAGCACTCTTCTACTCTACTGTGTTTCCTATGGGTATCGAACAGTGAGCTTGCTCAGAACAAAAAAACTGTGCTTCCTACACACACGGGCCATATCTAGTTCAAGTCTGCTTAGTAACCTGACAAGAACAGTAGATCCTCTTCCATCCAATACAGTGTACTTGCTGGGAAAAGACGCCAGTGCTATTTGTCCTGTGTATGGCAATGGCAGCGCAATAGTGACTCTTCTTACCAGAACACAACTCTTGCTTGCAGGACCAGAAACTGCATGTGATTCAACTCCATTTAGGACTGGGAAACAAACGCTAGCTCGCCCTACAAGAAACACACTCTGCTTTTGAGAAAAGAGCACTCTTCAACTCTACTGTGTTTCCTATGGGGTCCAAACAGTGAGCTTGCTCAGAGCAAAAGAACTGTGCTTCCTACACACGCGGGACATATCTCGTTCACCTCTGCTTAGGAAACTGACAAGAACAGTAGCTCCTCTTCAGTCCGATACACTGTACTTGCTGGGAACAGACGTGAGTGTTATTTGCACTGTGTATGGCATTTGGAGCACAATAGTGACTCTTCTTACCAGAAAACAACTCTTGCTCGTAGGACCAAAAACTGCATGTGACTCAACTCCATTTAGGACTGGGAAACAAACGCGAGCTCACCTTACAAGAAAAACACTCTGCTTTAGAGAAAAGAGCACTCTTCTACTCTACTGTGTTTCCTATGGGGTCTAAACCGTGAGCTTGCTCAGAACAAAAGAACTGTGCTTCCTAAAAACGCGGGCCATATCTTGTTCAACTCTGCTTAGGAAACTGACAAGAAAAGTAGCTCCTCTTCAGTCCGATACACTGTACTTGCTGGGAAGAGACGCGAGTGCTATTTGCACTGTGTATGGCAATGGGAGCGCAATAGAGACTTTCCTTACCAAAAAACAACTCTTGCTCGTAGGACCAGAAACTGCATGTGATTCAACTCCATATAGGACTGGGAAACAAATTCTAGCTCGCCTTACAAAAAACACAATCTGCTTTTGAGAAAAGAGCACTCTTCTACTCTACTGTGTTTCCTATGTGTTCCGAACAGTGAGCTTGCTCAGAACAAAAAAACTGTGCTTCCTACACACACGGCCATATCTAGTTCAAGTCTGCTTAGGAAACTGACAAGAACAGTAGCTCCTATTCAGACTGATACACTGTACTTGCTGGGAACAGACGCGAGTGCTATTTGCACTGTATATGGCATTTGGAGCGCAACAGTGACTCTTCTTACCAGAAAACAACTCTTGCTCATAGGACAAAAAACTGCATGTGACTCACCTCCATTAAGACTGGGAAACAAACGCGAGCTCGCCTTACAAGAAACACACTCTGCTTTTAAGAAAAGTGCACTCTTCTACTCTACTGTGTTTCCTATAGGGCCAGAAGAGTGAGCTTGCTCAGAACATAAGAACTGTGCTTCCAAAACACACGGGCCATATCTAGTTCAACTCCTCTTAGGAAACTGACAAGAACAGTAGCTCCTCTTCAGTCTGATACACTGTACTTGCTGGGAACAGACGCATGTGCTATTTGCACTGTGTATGGCAATAGGAGCACAATAGTGACTTTCTTTACCAGAAAACAACTCTTGCTCATAGGTGCATAAACTGCATGTGATTCCACTCCATTTAGGACTGGGAAACAAACGCTAGCTCGCCTTACAAGAAACACACTCTGCTTTAGAGAAAAGAGCACTCTTCTACTCTACTGTTTCCTATGTGTTCCGAACAGTGAGCTTGCTCAGAACAAAAAAAACTGTGCTTCCTACACACACGGGCCAGATCTAGTTCAATTCTGCTTAGGAACCTGACAAGAACAGTAGATCCTCTTCAGTCCAATACACTATATTGCTGGGAACAGACAACAGTGCTATTAGTCCTGTGTATGGCAATGGCAGCGCAATAGTGACTCTTCTTACCATAAAACAACTCTTGCTCGTAGGACCAGAAACTGCATGTGATTACACTCCATTTAGGACTGGGAAACAAACGCTAGCTCACCTTACAAGAAACACACTCTGCTTTAGAGAAAAGAGCACTCTTCTACTCTACTGTGTTTCCTATAGGGCCAGAACAGTGAGCTTGCTCAGAAGAAAAGAACTGTGCTTCCTACACTCGGGCCATATCTCGTTCAACTCTGCTTAGGAAACTGACAAGAACAGTAGCTCCTCTTCAGTCCAATACACTGTACTTGCTCGGAACAGACGCGAGTGTTATTTGCACTGTGTATGGCAATTGGAGCACAATAGTGACTCGTCTTACCAGAAAACAACTCTTGCTCATAGGCCAAAAAAATGCATGTGACTCAACTCCATTTAGGACTGGGAAACAAACGCTAGCTCGACTTCCAAAAACACACTCTGCTTTTGAGAAAAGAGCACTCTTCTACTCTACTGTGTTTCCTATGTGTTCCGAAGAGTGAGCTTGCTCAGAACAAAAAAACTGTGCTTCCTACACACACGGCCATATCTAGATCAAGTCTGCTTAGGAAACTGACAAGAACAGTAGCTACTATTCAGACTGATACACTGTACTTGCTGGGAACAGACGCGAGTGCTATTTGCACTGTATATGGCATTTGGAGCGCAACAGTGACTCTTCTTACCAGAAAACAACTCTTGCTCGTAGGACAAAAAACTGCATGTGACTCAACTTCATTAAGACTGGGAAACAAACGCTAGCTCGCCTTACAAGAAACACACTCTGCTTTTAAGAAAAGTGCACTCTTCTACTCTACTGTGTTTCCTATAGGGCCAGAAGAGTGAGCTTGCTCAGAACATAAGAACTGTGCTTCCAAAACACACGGGCCATATCTAGTTCAACTCCTCTTAGGAAACTGACAAGAACAGTAGCTCCTCTTCAGTCTGATACACTGTACTTGCTGGGAACAGACGCATGTGCTATTTGCACTGTGTATGGCAATAGGAGCACAATAGTGACTTTCATTACCAGAAAACAACTCTTGCTCATAGGACCAGAAACTCCATGTGATTCCACTCCATTTAGGACTGGCAAACAAACGCTAGCTCGCCTTACAAGAAACACACTCTGCTTTAGAGAAAAGAGCACTCTTCTACTCTACTGTTTCCTATGTGTTCCGAACAGTGAGCTTGCTCAGAACAAAAAAACTGTGCTTCCTACACACACGGGCCATATCTAGTTCAATTCTGCTTAGGAACCTGACAAGAACAGTAGATCCTCTTCAGTCCAATACACTATACTGCTTGGAACAGACAACAGTGCTATTAGTCCTGTGTATGGCAATGACAGCGCAATAGTGACTCTTCTTACCATAAAACAACTCTTGCTCGTAGGACCAGAAACTGCATGTGATTACACTCCATTTAGGACTGGGAAACAAACGCTAGCTCGCCTTACAAGAAACACACTCTGCTTTAGAGAAAAGAGCACTCTTCTACTCTACTGTGTTTCCTATAGGGCCAGAACAGTGAGCTTGCTCAGAAGAAAAGAACTGTGCTTCCTACACTCGGGCCATATCTAGTTCAACTCTGCTTAGGAAACTGACAAGAACAGTAGCTCCTCTTCAGTCCAATACACTGTACTTGCTCGGAACAGACGCGAGTGCTGTTTGCACTGTGTATGGCAATTGGAGCACAATAGTGACTCGTCTTACCAGAAAACAACTCTTGCTCATAGGACAAAAAACTGCATGTGACTCAACTCCATTTAGGACTGGGAAACAAACGCTAGCTCGACTTCCAAAAACACACTTTGCTTTTGAGAAAAGAGCACTCTTCTACTCTACAGTGTTTCCTATGTGTTCCGAAGAGTGAGCTTGCTCAGAACGAAAAAACTGTGCTTCCTACACACACGGCCATATCTAGATCAAGTCTGCTTAGGAAACTGACAAGAGCAGTAGCTCCTATTCAGTCCGATACACTGTACTTGCTGGGAACAGACACGAGTGCTATTTGCACTGTATATGGCATTTGGAGCGCAACAGTGACTCTTCTTACCAGAAAACAACTCTTGCTCATAGGACCAAAAACTGCATGTGACTCAACTCCATTTAGGACTGGGAAACAAACGCGAGCTCCCCTTACATGAAACACACTCTGCTTTTAAGAAAAGTGCACTCTTCTACTCTACTGTGTTTCCTATAGGGCCAGAACAGTGAGCTTGCTCAGAACATAAGAACTGTGCTTCCTACACACACGGGCCATATCTAGTTCAACTCTGCTTAGGAAACTGACAAGAACAGTAGCTCCTCTTCAGTCTGATACACTGTACTAGCTGGGAACAGATGCATGTGCTATTTGCACTGTGTATGGCAATGGGAGCACAATAGTGACTTTCCTTACCAGAAAACAACTCTTGCTCATAGGACCAGAAACTGCATGTGATTCTACTCCATTTAGGACTGGGAAACAAACGCTAGCTCGCCTTACAAGAAACACACTCTGCTTTTGAGAAAAGAGTACTCTTCTACTCTACTGTGTTTCCTATAGGGCCAGAACAGTGAGCTTTCTCAGAGCAAAAGAACTGTGCTTCCTACACACACGGCCATATATAGTTCAACTCTGCTTAGGAACCTGACAAGAACAGTAGATCCTCTTCAATCCAATACACTGTACATGCGGGGAACAGACGCGAGTGCTATTTGCCCTGTGTATGACAATGGGAGCACAATAGTGACTCTTCTTAGCAGAAAACAACTCTTGCTCGTAGGATCAGAAACTGCATGTGAGGCAACTCCATTTAGGACTGGGAAACAAACACTAGCTCGCCTTACAAGAAACACACTCTGATTTAGAGAAAAAAGCACTCTTCTACTCTATTGTGTTTCCTAAGAGGTCCGAACAGTGAACTTGCTCAAACCAAAAGAACTGTGCTTCCTACACACACGGCCATATCTAGTTCAATTCTTCTTAGGAACCTGACAAGAACAGTAGATCCTCTTCAGTCCAATACACTGTACTTGCTGAGAACAGACTCCAGTGCTATTTGTCCTGTGTATGGCAATGGCAGCACAATATTGACTATTCTTACCAGAAAACAACTCTTGCTCATAGGACCAGAAACTGCATGGGATTCAACTCCATTTAGGACTGGGAAACAAACGCTAGCTCTCCTTACAAGTAACACACTCTGCTTTTGAGAAAAGAGCACTCTTCTACTTTACTGTGTTTCCTATGGGGTCCAAACAGTGAGCTTGCTCAGAACAAAAGAACTGTGATTCCTACACACACTGACCATATCTAGTTCAACTCTGCTTAAGAAACTGACAAGAACAGTAGCTCCTATTCAGTCCAATACATTGCACTTGCTGGGAACAGACGCGAGTGCTATTTGCACTGTGTATGGCAATGGGAGCACAATAGTAACTTTCCTTACCAGAAAACAACTCTTGCTCATAGGACCGGAAACTGCCTGTGATTGAACTCCATTTAGGACTGGGAAACAAACGCTAGCTCGCCTTACAAGAAACACACTCTGCTTTTGAGAAAAGAGCACTATGCTACTCTACTGTGTTTCCTATGAGGTCCGAACAGTGAGCTTGCTCAGAACAAAAAAAAAACGTGATTCCTACACACACCGCCACACCTAGTTCAATTCTGCTTAGGAACCTGACAAGAAAAGTAGATCCTATTCAGTAAAATACACTGTACTGCTGAGAACAGACAACAGTGCTATTTGTCCTGTGTATGGCAATTGGAGCGCAATAGTGACTCTTCTTACCATAAAACAACTCTTGCTCGTAGGACCAGAAACTGCATATGATTCAACTCCAATTTGGACTGGGAAACAAACGCTAGCTCGCCTTACAAGAAACACACTCTGCTTTTGAGAAAAGAGCACTCTTCTACTCTACTGTGTTTCCTATGGGGTCCAAACAGTGAGCTTGCTCAGAACAAAAGAACTGTGCTTCCTACACACACGGACCATATCTAGTTCAGCTCTGCTTAGGAAACTGACAAGAACAGTAGCTCCTCTTCAGTCCAATACACTGTACTTGCTGGGAATAGACGCCAGTGCTATTTGTCCTGTGTAGGGCAATGGCAGTGCAATAATGACTCTTCTTACCAGAAAACAATTCTTGCTCGTAGGACCAGAAACTGCATGTGATTCAACTCCATTTAGGACTGGGAAACAAACGCTAGCTCGCCTTACAAGAAACACACTCTGCTTTTGAGAAAAGAGCACTCTTCTACTCTACTGAGTTTCCTATGGGGTCCAAACAGTGAGCTTGCTCAGAACAAAAGAACTGTGCTTCCTACACACACTGACCATATCTAGTTCAACTCTGCTTAGGAAACTGACAAGAACAGTAGCTCCTATTGAGTCCAATACACTGTTCTTCCTGGGAACAGACGCTAGTGCTATTTGCACTGTGTATGGCAATAGGAGCACAATAGTGACTTTCCTTACCAGAAAACAACTCTTGCTCATAGGTCCATAAACTGCATGTGATTCCACTCCATTTAGGACTGGGAAACAAACGCTAGCTCGCCTTACAAGAAACACACTCTGCTTTAGAGAAAAGAGCACTCTTCTACTCTACTGTTTCCTATGTGTTCCGAACAGTGAGCTTGCTCAGAACAAAAAAAACTGTGCTTCCTACACACACGGGCCATATCTAGTTCAATTCTGCTTAGGAACCTGACAAGAACAGTAGATCCTCTTTAGTCCAATACACTATATTGCTGGGAACAGACAACAGTGCTATTAGTCCTGTGTATGGCAATGGCAGCGCAATAGTGACTCCTCTTACCATAAAACAACTCTTGCTCGTAGGACCAGAAACTGCATGTGATTACACTCCATTTAGGACTGGGAAACAAACGCTAGCTCGCCTTACAAGAAACACACTCTGCTTTAGAGAAAAGAGCACTCTTCTACTCTACTGTGTTTCCTATAGGGCCAGAACAGTGAGCTTGCTCAGAAGAAAAGAACTGTGCTTCCTACACTCGGGCCATATCTCGTTCAACTCTGCTTAGGAAACTGACAAGAACAGTAGCTCCTCTTCAGTCCAATACACTGTACTTGCTCGGAACAGACGCGAGTGTTATTTGCACTGTGTATGGCAATTGGAGCACAATAGTGACTCGTCTTACCAGAAAACAACTCTTGCTCATAGGACAAAAAACTGCATGTGACTCAACTCCATTTAGGACTGGGAAACAAACGCTAGCTCGACTTCCAAAAACACACTCTGCTTTTGAGAAAAGAGCACTCATCTACTCTACTGTGTTTCCTATGTGTTCCGAAGAGTGAGCTTGCTCAGAACAAAAAAACTGTGCTTCCTACACACACGGCCATATCTAGATCAAGTCTGCTTAGGAAACTGACAAGAACAGTAGCTCCTATTCAGACTGATACACTGTACTTGCTGGGAACAGACGCGAGTGCTATTTGCACTGTATATGGCATTTGGAGCGCAACAGTGACTCTTCTTACCAGAAAACAACTCTTGCTCGTAGGACAAAAAACTGCATGTGAATCAACTCCATTAAGACTGGGAAACAAACGCGAGCTCGCCTTACAAGAAACACACTCTGCTTTTAAGAAAAGTGCACTCTTCTACTCTACTGTGTTTCCTATAGGGCCAGAAGAGTGAGCTTGCTCAGAACATAAGAACTGTGCTTCCAAAACACACGGGCCATATCTAGTTCAACTCCTCTTAGGAAACTGAAAAGAACAGTAGCTCCTCTTCAGTCTGATACACTGTACTTGCTGGGAACAGACGCATGTGCTATTTGCACTGTGTATGGCAATAGGAGCACAATAGTGACTTTCATTACCAGAAAACAACTCTTGCTCATAGGACCAGAAACTCCATGTGATTCCACTCCATTTAGGACCTGGAAACAAACGCTAGCTCGCCTTACAAGAAACACACTCTGCTTTAGAGAAAAGAGCACTCTTCTACTCTACTGTTTCCTATGTGTTCCGAACAGTGAGCTTGCTCAGAACAAAAAAACTGTGCTTCCTACACACACGGGCCATATCTAGTTCAATTCTGCTTAGGAACCTGACAAGAACAGTAGGTCCTCTTCAGTCCAATACACTATACTGCTGGGAACAGACACGAGTGCTATTTGCACTGTATATGGCATTTGGAGCGCAAGAGTGACTCTTCTTACCAGAAAACACCTCTTGCTCATAGGACCAAAAACTGCATGTGACTCAACTCCATTTAGGACTGGGAAACAAACGCGAGCTCCCCTTACATGAAACACACTCTGCTTTTAAGAAAAGTGCACTCTTCTACTCTACTGTGTTTCCTATAGGGCCAGAACAGTGAGCTTGCTCAGAACATAAGAACTGTGCTTCCTACACACACGGGCCATATCTAGTTCAACTCTGCTTAGGAAACTGACAAGAACAGTAGCTCCTCTTCAGTCTGATACACTGTACTAGCTGGGAACAGATGCATGTGCTATTTGCACTGAGTATGGCAATGGGAGCACAATAGTGACTTTCCTTACCAGAAAACAACTCTTGCTCATAGGACCAGAAACTGCATGTGATTCTACTCCATTTAGGACTGGGAAACAAACGCTAGCTCGCCTTACAAGAAACACACTCTGCTTTTGAGAAAAGAGCACTCTTCTACTCTACTGTGTTTCCTATAGGGCCAGAACAGTGAGCTTTCTCAGAGCAAAAGAACTGTGCTTCCTACACACACGGCCATATATAGTTCAACTCTGCTTAGGAACCTGACAAGACCAGTAGATCCTCTTCAGTCCAATACACTGTACATGCGGGGAACAGACGCGAGTGCTATTTGCCCTGTGTATGACAATGGGAGCACAATAGTGACTCTTCTTAGCAGAAAACAACTCTTGCTCGTAGGACCAGAAACTGCATGTGAGGCAACTCCATTTAGGACTGGGAAACAAACACTAGCTCGCCTTACAAGAAACACACTCTGATTTAGAGAAAAAAGCACTCTTCTACTCTATTGTGTTTCCTAAGAGGTCCGAACAGTGAACTTGCTCAAACCAAAAGAACTGTGCTTCCTACACACACGGCCATATCTAGTTCAATTCTTCTTAGGAACCTGACAAGAACAGTAGATCCTCTTCAGTCCAATACACTGTACTTGCTGAGAACAGACTCCAGTGCTATTTGTCCTGTGTATGGCAATGGCAGCACAATATTGACTATTCTTACCAGAAAACAACTCTTGCTCATAGGACCAGAAACTGCATGGGATTCAACTCCATTTAGGACTGGGAAACAAACGCTAGCTCTCCTTACAAGTAACACACTCTGCTTTTGAGAAAAGAGCACTCTTCTACTCTCCTGTGTTTCCTATGGGGTCCAAACAGTGAGCTTGCTCAGAACAAAAGAACTGTGATTCCTACACACACTGACCATATCTAGTTCAACTCTGCTTAGAAAACTGACAAGAACAGTAGCTCCTATTCAGTCCAATACATTGCACTTGCTGGGAACAGAAGCGAGTGCTATTTGCACTGTGTATGGCAATGGGAGCACAATAGTAACTTTCCTTACCAGAAAACAACTCTTGCTCATAGGACCGGAATCTGCCTGTGATTGAACTCCATTTAGGACTGGGAAACAAACGCTAGCTCGCCTTACAAGAAACACACTCTGCTTTTGAGAAAAGAGCACTATGCTACTCTACTGTGTTTCCTATGAGGTCCGAACAGTGAGCTTGCTCAGAACAAAAAAAAACGTGATTCCTACACACACCGCCACACCTAGTTCAATTCTGCTTAGGAACCTGACAAGAAAAGTAGATCCTATTCAGTAAAATACACTGTACTGCTGAGAACAGACAACAGTGCTATTTGTCCTGTGTATGGCAATTGGAGCGCAATAGTGACTCTTCTTACCATAAAACAACTCTTGCTCGTAGGACCAGAAACTGCATATGATTCAACTCCAATTTGGACTGGGAAACAAACGCTAGCTCGCCTTACAAGAAACACACTCTGCTTTTGAGAAAAGAGCACTCTTCTACTCTACTGTGTTTCCTATGGGGTCCAAACAGTGAGCTTGCTCAGAACAAAAGAACTGTGCTTCCTACACACACGGACCATATCTAGTTCAGCTCTGCTTAGGAAACTGACAAGAACAGTAGCTCCTCTTCAGTCCAATACACTGTACTTGCTGGGAATAGACGCCAGTGCTATTTGTCCTGTGTATGGCAATGGCAGCGCAACAGTGACTCTTCATACCATAAAACAACTCTTGCTCGTAGTACCAGAAACTGCATGTGATTCAACTCCATTTAGGACTGGGAAACAAACGCTAGCTCTCCTTACAAGAAACACACTCTGCTTTAGAGAAAAGAGCACTCTTCTACTCTACTGTGTTTCCTATAGGGCCAGAACAGTGAGCTTGCTCAGAACAAAAGAACTGTGCTTCCTACACACACCGACCATATCTAGTTCAACTCTGCTTAGGAAACTGACAAGAACAGTAGCTCCACTTCAGGCCGATACACTGAATTTGCTGGGAACAGACGCGAATGCTATTTGCACTGTGTATGGCAATGGGAGCTCAATAGTTTCTTTCCTTACCAGAAAACAACTCTTGCTCGTAGGAACAGAAACTGCATGGGATTCAACTCCATTTAGGACTGGGAAACAAACGCTAGCTCGCCTTACAAGAAACACACTCTGCTTCTGACAAAAGAGCACAATTCTACTCTACTGTGTTTCCTATGGGGTCCAAACAGTGAGCTTGCTCAGAACAAAAGAACTGTGCTTCCTACACACACGGCCATATCTAGTTCAAGTCTGCTTCGGAAACTGACAAGAACAGTAGCTCCTATTCAGACTGATACACTGTACTTGCTGGGAACAGACGCGAGTGCTATTTGCACTGTATATGGCATTTGGAGCGCAACAGTGACTCTTCTTACCAGAAAACAACTCTTGCTCGTAGGACAAAAAACTGCATGTGACTCAACTCCATTAAGACTGGGAAACAAACGCTAGCTCGCCTTACAAGAAACACACTCTGCTTTTAAGAAAAGTGCACTCTTCTACTCTACTGTGTTTCCTATAGGGCCAGAAGAGTGAGCTTGCTCAGAACATAAGAACTGTGCTTCCAAAACATACGGGCCATATCTAGTTAAACTCCTCTTAGGAAACTGACAAGAACAGTAGCTCCTCTTCAGTCTGATACACTGTACTTGCTGGGAACAGACGCATGTGCTATTTGCACTGTGTATGGCAATAGGAGCACAATAGTGACTTTCATTACCAGAAAACAACTCTTGCTCATAGGACCAGAAACTCCATGTGATTCCACTCCATTTAGGACTGGGAAACAAACGCTAGCTCGCCTTACAAGAAACACACTCTGCTTTAGAGAAAAGAGCACTCTTCTACTCTACTGTTTCCTATGTGTTCCGAACAGTGAGCTTGCTCAGAACAAAAAAACTGTGCTTCCTACACACACGGGCCATATCTAGTTCAATTCTGCTTAGGAACCTGACAAGAACAGTAGATCCTCTTCAGTCCAATACACTATACTGCTGGGAACAGACAACAGTGCTCTTAGTCCTGTGTATGGCAATGGCAGCGCAATAGTGACTCTTCTTACCATAAAACAACTCTTGCTCGTAGGACCAGAAACTGCATGTGATTACACTCCATTTAGGACTGGGAAACAAACGCTAGCTCGCCTTACAAGAAACACACTCTGCTTTAGAGAAAAGAGCACTCTTCTACTCTACTGTGTTTCCTATAGGGCCAGAAGAGTGAGCTTGCTCAGAAGAAAAGAACTGTGCTTCCTACACTCGGGCCATATCTAGTTCAACTCTGCTTAGGAAACTGACAAGAACAGTAGCTCCTCTTCAGTCCAATACACTGTACTTGCTCGGAACAGACTCGAGTGCTATTTGCACTGTGTATGGCAATTGGAGCACAATAGTGACTCGTCTTACCAGAAAACAACTCTTGCTCATAGGACAAAAAACTGCATGTGACTCAACTCCATTTAGGACTGGGAAACAAACGCTAGCTCGACTTCCAAAAACACACTCTGCTTTTGAGAAAAGAGCACTCTTCTACTCTCCAGTGTTTCCTATGTGTTCCGAAGAGTGAGCTTGCTCAGAACAAAAAAACTGTGCTTCCTACACACACGGCCATATCTAGATCAAGTCTGCTTAGGAAACTGACAAGAACAGTAGCTCCTATTCAGTCCGATACACTGTACTTGCTGGGAACAGACGCGAGTGCTATTTGCACTGTATATGGCATTTGGAACGCAACAGTGACTCTTCTTACCATAAAACAACTCTTGCTCATAGGACCAAAAACTGCATGTGACTCAACTCCATTTAGGACTGGGAAACAAACGCGAGCTCCCCTTACATGAAACACACTCTGCTTTTAAGAAAAGTGCACTCTTCTACTCTACTGTGTTTCCTATAGGGCCAGAACAGTGAGCTTGCTCAGAACATAAGAACTGTGCTTCCTACACACACGGGCCATATCTAGTTCAAATCTGCTTAGGAAACTGACAAGAACAGTAGCTCCTCTTCAGTCTGATACACTGTACTAGCTGGGAACAGATGCATGTGCTATTTGCACTGTGTGTGGCAATGGGAGCACAATAGTGTCTTTCCTTACCAGAAAACAACTCTTGCTCATAGGACCAGAAACTGCATGTGATTCTACTCCATTTAGGACTGGGAAACAAACGCTAGCTCGCCTTACAAGAAACACACTCTGCTTTTGAGAAAAGAGCACTCTTCTACTCTACTGTGTTTCCAATGGGGTCCGAACAGTTAGCTTGCTCAGAACAAAAGAACTGTGCTTCCTAAAAACGCGGGCCATATCTTGTTCAACTCTGCTTAGGAAACTGACAAGAAAAGTAGCTCCTCTTCAGTCCGATACACTGTACTTGCTGGGAAGAGACGCGAGAGCTATTTGCACTGTGTATAGCAATGGGAGCGCAATAGAGACTTTCCTTACCAAAAAACAACTCTTGCTCGTAGGACCAGAAACTGCATGTGATTCAACTCCATATAGGACTGGGAAACAAATTCTAGCTCGCCTTACAAAAAACACAATCTGCTTTTGAGAAAAGAGCACTCTTCTACTCTACTGTGTTTCCTATGTGTTTCGAACAGTGAGCTTGCTCAGAACAAAAAAACTGTCCTTCCTACACACACGGCCATATCTAGATCAAGTCTGCTTAGGAAACTGACAAGAACAGTAGCTCCTATTCAGACTGATACACTGTACTTGCTGGGAACAGACGCGAGTGCTATTTGCACTGTATATGGCATTTGGAGCGCAACAGTGACTCTTCTTACCAGAAAACAACTCTTGCTCGTAGGACAAAAAACTGCATGTGACTCAACTCCATTAAGACTGGGAAACAAACGCGAGCTCGCCTTACAAGAAACACACTCTGCTTTTAAGAAAAGTGCACTCTTCTACTCTACTGTGTTTCCTATAGGGCCAGAAGAGTGAGCTTGCTCAGAACATAAGAACTGTGCTTCCAAAACACACGGGCCATATCTAGTTCAACTCCTCTTAGGAAACTGACAAGAACAGTAGCTCCTCTTCAGTCTGATACACTGTACTTGCTGGGAACAGACGCATGTGCTATTTGCACTGTGTATGGCAATAGGAGCACAATAGTGACTTTCCTTACCAGAAAACAACTCTTGCTCATAGGTCCATAAACTGCATGTGATTCCACTCCATTTAGGACTGGGAAACAAACGCTAGCTCGCCTTACAAGAAACACACTCTGTTTTAGAGAAAAGAGCACTCTTCTACTCTACTGTTTCCTATGTGTTCCCGAACAGTGATCTTGCTCAGAACAAAAAAAACTGTGCTTCCTACACACACGGGCCATATCTAGTTCAATTCTGCTTAGGAACCTGACAAGAACAGTAGTTCCTCTTCAGTCCAATACACTATATTGCTGGGAACAGACAACAGTGCTATTAGTCCTGTGTATGGCAATGGCAGCGCAATAGTGACTCTTCTTACCATAAAACAACTCTTGCTCGTAGGACCAGAAACTGCAGGTGATTACACTCCATTTAGGACTGGGAAACAAACGCTAGCTCGCCTTACAAGAAACACACTCTGCTTTAGAGAAAAGAGCACTCTTCTACTCTACTGTGTTTCCTATAGGACCAGAACAGTGAGCTTGCTCAGAAGAAAAGAACTGTGCTTCCTACACTCGGGCCATATCTCGTTCAACTCTGCTTAGGAAACTGACAAGAACAGTAGCTCCTCTTCAGTCCAATACACTGTACTTGCTCGGAACAGACGCGAGTGTTATTTGCACTGTGTATGGCAATTGGAGCACAATAGTGACTCGTCTTACCAGAAAACAACTCTTGCTCATAGGACAAAAAACTGCATGTGACTCAACTCCATTTAGGACTGGGAAACAAACGCTAGCTCGACTTCCAAAAACACACTCTGCTTTTGAGAAAAGAGCACTCTTCTACTCTACTGTGTTTCCTATGTGTTCCGAAGAGTGAGCTTGCTCAGAACAAAAAAACTGTGCTTCCTACACACACGGCCATATCTAGATCAAGTCTGCTTAGGAAACTGACAAGAACAGTAGCTCCTATTCAGTCCGATACACTGTACTTGCTGGGAACAGACGCGAGTGCTATTTGCACTGTATATGGCATTTGGAGCGCAACAGTGACTCTTCTTACCAGAAAACAACTCTTGCTCATAGGACCAAAAACTGCATGTGACTCAACTCCATTTAGGACTGGGAAACAAACGCGAGCTCCCCTTACATGAAACACACTCTGCTTTTAAGAAAAGTGCACTCTTCTACTCTACTGTGTTTCCTATAGGGCCAGAACAGTGAGCTTGCTCAGAACATAAGAACTGTACTTCCTACACACACGGGCCACATCTAGTTCAAATCTGCTTAGGAAACTGACAAGAACAGTAGCTCCTCTTCAGTCTGATACACTGTACTAGCTGGGAACAGATGCATGTGCTATTTGCACTGTGTATGGCAATGGGAGCACAATAGTGTCTTTCCTTACCATAAAACAACTCTTGCTCATAGGACCAGAAACTGCATGTGATTCTACTCCATTTAGGACTGGGAAACAAACGCTAGCTCGCCTTACAAGAAACACACTCTGCTTTTGAGAAAAGAGCACTCTTCTACTCTACTGTGTTTCCAATGGGGTCCGAACAGTGAGCTTGCTCAGAACAAAAGAACTGTGCTTCCTAAAAACGCGGGCCATATCTTGTTCAACTCTGCTTAGGAAACTGACAAGAAAAGTAGCTCCTCTTCAGTCCGATACACTGTACTTGCTGGGAAGAGACGCGAGTGCTATTTGCACTGTGTATGGCAATGGGAGCGCAATAGAGACTTTCCTTACCAAAAAACAACTCTTGCTCGTAGGACCAGAAACTGCATGTGATTCAACTCCATATAGGACTGGGAAACAAATTCTAGCTCGCCTTACAAAAAACACAATCTGCTTTTGAGAAAAGAGCACTCTTCTACTCTACTGTTTCCTATGAGTTCCGAACAGTGAGCTTGCTCAGAACAAAAAAACTGTGCTTCCTACACACACGGGCCATATCTAGTTCAATTCTGCTTAGGAACCTGACAAGAACAGTAGATCCTCTTCAGTCCAATACACTATACTGCTGGGAACAGACAACAGTGCTATTAGTCCTGTGAATGGCAATGGCAGCGCAATAGTGACTCTTCTTACCATAAAACAACTCTTGCTCGTAGGACCAGAAACTGCATGTGATTACACTCCATTTAGGACTGGGAAACAAACGCTAGCTCGCCTTACAAGAAACACACTCTGCTTTAGAGAAAAGAGCACTCTTCTACTCTACTGTGTTTCCTATAGGGCCAGAACAGTGAGCTTGCTCAGAAGAAAAGAACTATGCTTCCTACACTCGGGCCATATCTAGTTCAACTCTGCTTAGGAAACTGACAAGAACAGTAGCTCCTCTTCAGTCCAATACACTGTACTTGCTCGGAACAGACGCGAGTGCTATTTGCACTGTGTATGGCAATTGGAGCACAATAGTGACTCGTCTTACCAGAAAACAACTCTTGCTCATAGGACAAAAAACTGCATGTGACTCAACTCCATTTAGGACTGGGAAACAAACGCTAGCTCGACTTCCAAAAACACACTCTGCTTTTGAGAAAAGAGCACTCTTCTACTCTACTGTGTTTCCTATGTGTTCCGAAGAGTGAGCTTGCTCAGAACAAAAAAACTGTGCTTCCTACACACACGGCCATATCTAGATCAAGTCTGCTTAGGAAACTGACAAGAACAGTAGCTCCTACTCAGTCCGATACACTGTACTTGCTGGGAACAGACACGAGTGCTATTTGCACTGTATATGGCATTTGGAGCGCAACAGTGACTCTTCTTACCAGAAAACAACTCTTGCTCGTAGGACAAAAAACTGCATGTGACTCAACTCCATTAAGACTGGGAAA
This sequence comes from Peromyscus eremicus, assembly GCF_949786415.1. Taxonomy (NCBI): domain Eukaryota; kingdom Metazoa; phylum Chordata; class Mammalia; order Rodentia; family Cricetidae; genus Peromyscus; species Peromyscus eremicus. Next base: position 32,677 of record NW_026737093.1, on the reverse strand, counting down.
CAAACGCTAGCTCGCTTTACAAGAAACACACTCTGCTTTTAAGAAAAGTGCACTCTTCTACTCTACTGTGTTTCCTATAGGGCCAGAAGAGTGAGCTTGCTCAGAACATAAGAACTGTGCTTCCAAAACACACGGGCCATATCTAGTTCAACTCCTCTTAGGAAACTGACAAGAACAGTAGCTCCTCTTCAGTCTGATACACTGTACTTGCTGGGAACAGACGCATGTGCTATTTGCACTGTGTATGGCAATAGGAGCACAATAGTGACTTTCCTTACCAGAAAACAACTCTTGCTCATAGGTCCATAAACTGCATGTGATTCCACTCCATTTAGGACTGGGAAACAAACGCTAGCTCGCCTTACAAGAAACACACTCTGCTTTAGAGAAAAGAGCACTCTTCTACTCTACTGTTTCCTATGTGTTCCGAACAGTGAGCTTGCTCAGAACAAAAAAACTGTGCTTCCTACACACACGGGCCATATCTAGTTCAATTCTGCTTAGGGACCTGACAAGAACAGTAGATCCTCTTCAGTCCAATACACTATACTGCTGGGAACAGACAACAGTGCTATTAGTCCTGTGTATGGCAATGGCAGCGCAATAGTGACTCTTCTTACCATAAAACAACTCTTGCTCGTAGGACCAGAAACTGCATGTGATTACACTCCATTTAGGACTGGGAAACAAACGCTAGCTCGCCTTACAAGAAACACGCTCTGCTTTAGAGAAAAGAGCACTCTTCTACTCTACTGTGTTTCCTATAGGGCCAGAACAGTGAGCTTGCTCAGAAGAAAAGAACTGTGCTTCCTACACTCGGGCCATATCTAGTTCAACTCTGCTTAGGAAACTGACAAGAACAGTAGCTCCTCTTCAGTCCAATACACTGTACTTGCTCGGAACAGACGCGAGTGCTATTTGCACTGTGTATGGCAATTGGAGCACAATAGTGACTTGTCTTACCAGAAAACAACTCTTGCTCATAGGACAAAAAACTGCATGTGACTCAACTCCATTTAGGACTGGGAAACAAACGCTAGCTCGACTTCCAAAAACACACTCTGCTTTTGAGAAAAGAGCACTCTTCTACTCTACTATGTTTCCTATGTGTTCCGAAGAGTGAGCTTGCTCAGAACAAAAAAACTGTGCTTCCTACACACACGGCCATATCTAGATCAAGTCTGCTTAGGAAACTGACAAGAACAGTAGCTCCTATTCAGTCCGATACACTGTACTTGCTGGGAACAGACGCGAGTGCTATTTGCACTGTATATGGCATTTGGAGCGCAACAGTGACTCTTCTTACCAGAAAACAACTCTTGCTCATAGGACCAAAAACTGCATGTGACTCAACTCCATTTAGGACTGGGAAACAAACGCGAGCTCCCCTTACATGAAACACACTCTGCTTTTAAGAAAAGTGCACTCTTCTACTCTACTGTGTTTCCTATAGGGCCAGAACAGTGAGCTTGCTCAGAACATAAGAACTGTGCTTCCTACACACACGGCCATATATAGTTCAACTCTGCTTAGGAACCTGACAAGAACAGTAGATCCTCTTCAGTCCAATACACTGTACAAGCGGGGAACAGACGCGAGTGCTATTTGCCCTGTGTATGACAATGGGAGCACAATAGTGACTCTTCTTAGCAGAAAACAACTCTTGCTCGTAGGACCAGAAACTGCATGTGAGGCAACTCCATTTAGGACTGGGAAACAAACACTAGCTCGCCTTATAAGAAACACACTCTGATTTAGAGAAAAAAGCACTCTTCTACTCTATTGTGTTTCCTAAGAGGTCCAAACAGTGAACTTGCTCAAACCAAAAGAACTGTGCTTCCTACACACACGGCCATATCTAGTTCAATTCTTCTTAGGAACCTGACAAGAACAGCAGATCCTCTTCAGTCCAATACACTGTACTTGCTGAGAACAGACTCCAGTGCTATTTGTCCTGTGTATGGCAATGGCAGCACAATATTGACTATTCTTACCAGAAAACAACTCTTGCTCATAGGACCAGAAACTGCATGGGATTCAACTCCATTTAGGACTGGGAAACAAAGGCTAGCTCTCCTTACAAGTAACACACTCTGCTTTTGAGAAAAGAGCACTCTTCTACTCTACTGTGTTTCCTATGGGGTCCAAACAGTGAGCTTGCTCAGAACAAAAGAACTGTGATTCCTACACACACCGACCATATCTAGTTCAACTCTGCTTAGGAAACTGACAAGAACAGTAGCTCCAATTCAGTCCAATACATTGCACTTGCTGGGAACAGACGCGAGTGCTATTTGCACTGTGTATGGCAAGGGGAGCACAATAGTAACTTTCCTTACCAGAAAACAACTCTTGCTCATAGGACCGGAAACTGCCTGTGATTGAACTCCATTTAGGACTGGGAAACAAACGCTAGCTCGCCTTACAAGAAACACACTCTGCTTTTGAGAAAAGAGCACTATGCTACTCTACTGTGTTTCCTATGAGGTCCGAACAGTGAGCTTGCTCAGAACAAAAAAAAAACGTGATTCCTACACACACCGCCACACCTAGTTCAATTCTGCTTAGGAACCTGACAAGAAAAGTAGATCCTATTCAGTAAAATACACTGTACTGCTGAGAACAGACAACAGTGGTTTTTGTCCTGTGTATGGCAATTGGAGCGCAATAGTGACTCTTCTTACCATAAAACAACTCTTGCTCGTAGGACCAGAAACTGCATATGATTCAACTCCAATTTGGACTGGGAAACAAACGCTAGATCGCCTTACAAGAAACACACTCTCCTTTTGAGAAAAGAGCACTCTTCTACTCTACTGTGTTTCCTATGGGGTCCAAACAGTGAGCTTGCTCAGAACAAAAGAACTGTGCTTCCTACACACACGGACCATATCTAGTTCAGCTCTGCTTAGGAAACTGACAAGAACAGTAGCTCTTCTTCAGTCCAATACACTGTACTTGCTGGGAACAAACGCCAGTGCTATTTGTCCTGTGTAGGGCAATGGCAGCGCAATAATGACTCTTCTTACCAGAAAACAACTCTTGCTCGTAGGACCAGAAACTGCATGGGATTCAACTCCATTTAGGACTGGGAAACAAACGCTAGCTCGCCTTACAAGAAACACACTCTGCTTTTGAGAAAAGAGCACTCTTCTACTCTACTGAGTTTCCTATGGGGTCCAAACAGTGAGATTGCTCAGAACAAAAGAACTGTGCTTCCTACACACACCGACCATATCTAGTTAAACTCTGCTTAGGAAACTGACAAGAACAGTAGCTCCTATTGAGTCCAATACACTGTACTTCCTGGGAACAGACGCTAGTGCTATTTGCACTGAATGTGGCAATGGGAGCCCAATAGTAATTTTCCTTACCAGAAAACAACTCTTGCTCATAGGACCGGAAACTTCCTGTGATTGAACTCCATTTAGGACTAGGAAACAAACTCTAGCTCGCCTTACAAAAAACACACTCTGCTTTTGAGAAAAGTGCACTCTTCTACTCTACTGTGTTTCCTATGAGGTCCGAACACTGAGCTTGCTCAGAACAAAAATAAACGTGCTTCCTACACACACCACCACACCTAGTTCAATTCTGGTTAGGAACCTGACAAGAACAGTAGATCCTCTTCAGTCCAATACACTGTACTCCTGGAAACAGACAACAGTGCTATTTGTCCTGTGTATGGCAATGGCAGCGCAACAGTGACTCTTATTACCATAAAACAACTCTTGCTCGTAGTACCAGAAACTGCATGTGATTCAACTCCATTTAGGACTGGGAAACAAACGCTAGCTCTCCTTACAAGAAACACACTCTGCTTTAGAGAAAAGAGCACTCTTCTACTCTACTGTGTTTCCTATAGGGCCAGAACAGTGAGCTTGCTCAGAACAAAAGAACTGTGCTTCCTACACACACCGACCATATCTAGTTCAACTCTGCTTAGGAAACTGACAAGAACAGTATCTCCACTTCAGGCCGATACACTGTATTTGCTGGGAACAGACGCGAGTGCTATTTGCACTGTGTATGGCAATGGGAGCTCAATAGTTACTTTCCTTACCAGAAAACAACTCTTGCTCGTAGGAACAGAAACTGCATGGGATTCAACTCCATTTAGGACTGGGAAACAAACGCTAGCTCGCCTTACAAGAAACACACTCTGCTTTATTGAAAAGAGCACTCTTCTATTCTACTGTGTTTCCTATAGGGCCAGAACAGTGAGCTTGCTCAGAACAAAAGAACTGTGCTTCCTACACACGCGCCATATCTAGTTCAACTCTGCTTAGGAAACTGAAAAGAACAGTAGCTCCTCTTCAGTCCGATATGCTGTACTTCCTGGGAACAGACACGAGTGCTATTTGCCCTGTGTATGAAAATGGGAGCACAATAGTGACTCTTCTTACCAGAAAACAACTCTTGCTCGTAGGACAAAAAACTGCATGTGACTCAACTCCATTTATGACTGGGAACCATCGCTAGGTCGCCTTCCAAGAAACACACTCTGCTTTTGAGAAAAGAGCACTCTATGCTCTACTGTGTTTCCTATGGTTTCCGAACTGTGAGCTTGCTCAGAACAAAAAAACTGTGCTTCCTACACACACGTCCATAACTAGTTCAACTCTGCTTAGGAAACTGACAAGAACAGTAGCTCCTATTCAGTCCAATACAGTGTACTTGCTGGGAGCAGACGCGAGTGCTATTTGCACTGTGTATGTCAATATGAGCACAATAGTTACTTTCCTTACCAGAAAACAACTCTTGCTCATTGGAACGGAAACTGCCTGTGATTGAACTCCATTTAGGACTAGGAAACAAATGCTAGCTCGCCTTCCAAGAAACACACTCTGCTTTTGAGAAAATAGCACTCTTCTACTCTACTGTGTTTCCTATGAGGTCCGAACAGTGAGCTTGCTCAGAACAAAAAAACCGTGCTTCTTACACACACCGCCATACCGAGTTCAATTTTGATTAGGAACCTGACAAGAACAGTAGATCCTCTTCAGTCCAATACACTGTACTTGCTGGGAACATACGCCAGTGCTATTTGTCCTGTGTTTGGCAATGGCAGCGCAATAGTGACTCTTCTTACCAGAAAAAACTCTTGCTCGTAGGACGAGAATCTGCATGTGATTCAACTCCATTTAGGACTGGGAAACAAACACTAGCTTGCCTTAGAAGAAACACACTCTGCTTGTGAGAAAAGAGCACTCTTCTACTCTACTGTGTTTCCTATAGGGCCAGAACAGTGAGCTTGCTCAGAACAAAAGAACTGTGCTTCCTTCAAACACCGACCATATCTAGTTCAACTCTGCTTAGGAAACTGACAAGAACTGTAGCTCCTCTTCAGTCCGATACACTGAATTTGCTGGGAACAGACGTGACTGCTATTTGCACTGTGTATGGCATGGGAGCTCAATAGTTACTTTCCTTACCAGAAAAAAACTCTTGCTGGTAGGACCAGAAACTTCATGTGATTCAACTCCATTTAGGACTGGGAAACAAACGCTAGCTCGCCTTCCAAGAAACACACTCTGCTTTTGAGAAAAGAGCACAATTCTACTCTACTGTGTTTCCTATGTGGTCCGAACAGTGAGCTTGCACAGAACAAAAGAATTGTGCTTCCTATACACAAGGCCATATCTAGTTCAATTCTGCTTAGGAACCTGACAAGAACAGTAGATCCTCTTCATCCAATACACTGTACTTGCTGGGAAGAGACGCCAGTGCTATTTGTCCTGTGTATGGCAATGGCAGCACAATAGTGATTCTTCTTACCATAAAACAACTCTTGCTCGTAGGACCAGAAACTGCATGTGATTCAACTCCATTTAGGACTGGGAAACAAACGCTAGCTCGCCTTACAAGAAACACACTCTTTTTTATTGAAAAGAGCACTCTTCTACTCTACTGTGTTTCCTATAGGGCCAGAACAGTGAGCTTGCTCAGAACAAAAGAACTGTGCTTCCTTCACACGCGCCATATCTAGTTCAACTCTGCTTAGGAAACTGACAAGAACAGTAGCTCCTCTTCAGTCCGATATGCTGTACTTCCTGGGAACAGACACGAGTGCTATTTGCACTGTGTATGGCAATGGGAGCACAATAGTGACTTCATTACCAGAAACCAACTCTTGCTCGTAGGACCAGAAACTGCATGTGATTCAACTCCATTTAGGACTGTTAAACAAACACTAGCTCGCCTTAGAAGAAACACACTCTGCTTTTGAGAAAAGAGCACTCTTCTACTCTACTGTGTTTCCTATAGGGCCAGAACAGTGAGCTTGCTGAGAACAAAAGAACTGTGCTTCCTACACACACGGACCATATCTAGTTCAACTCTGCTTAGGAAACTGACAAGAACAGTAGCTCCTATTCAGTCCAATACATTATACTTGCGGGGAACAGACGCGAGTGCTATTTGCACTGTGTATGGCTATTGGACCACAATAGTGACTCGTCTTACCAAAAAACAACTCTTGCTCGTAGGACAAAAAACTGCATGTGACTCAACTCCATTTATGACTGGGAACCATCGCTAGGTCGCCTTACAAGAAACACACTCTGCTTTTGAGAAAAGAGCACTCTATGCTCTACTGTGTTTCCTGTGGTTTCCGAAAAGTGAGCTTGCTCAGAACAAAAAAACTGTGCTTCCTACACACACGGCCCTAACTAGTTCAACTCGGCTTAGGAAACTGACAAGAACAGTAGCTCCTATTCAGTCCAATACACTGTACTTGCTGGGAACATACGCCAGTGCTATTTGTCCTGTGTTTGGCAATGGCAGCGCAATAGTGACTCTTCTTACCAGAAAACAACTCTTGCTCGTAGGACGAGAATCTGCATGTGATTCAACTCCATTTAGGACTGGGAAACAAACACGAGCTCGCCTTACAAGAAACACACTCTGCTTTTGAGAAAAGAGCACTCTTCTACTCTACTGTGTTTCCTATAGGGCCTGAACAGTGAGCTTGCTCAGAACAAAAGAACTGTGCTTCCTACACACACGGCCATAACTAGTTCAACTCTGCTTAGGAAACTGACAAGAACAGTAGCTCCTATTCAGTCCAATACACTGTACATGCTGGGAACAGACACGAGTGCTATTTGCACTGTGTATGGCAATATGAGCACAAATAGTGACTTTCCTTACCAGAAAACAACTCTTGCTCATTGGACCGGAAACTGCCTGTGATTGAACTCCATTTAGGACTAGGAAACAAATGCTAGCTTGCCTTACAAGAAACACACTCTGCTTTAGAGAAAAGAGCACTCTTCTACTCTACTGTGTTTCCTATAGGGGCAGAACAGTGACCTTGCTCAGAACAAAAAACTGCGCTTCCTACACACAGACCATATCTAGTTCAACTCTGCTTAGGAAACTGACAAGAACAGTAGCTCCTCTTCAGTCCGATACACTGTAATTTCTGGGAACAGACGCGAGTGCTATTTGCACTGTGTATGGCAATGGGAGCACAATAGTGACTTTCCTTACCAGAAAACAACTCTTGCTCGTAGGACCAGAAACTGCATGTGATTCAACTCCATTTAGGACTGGGAAACAAATGCTAGCTCGCCTTACCTGAAACACACTCTGCTTTTGAGAAAAGAGCACTCTTCTACTCTACTGTGTTTCCTATGTGGTACAAACAGTGAGCTTGCTCAGAACAAAAGAACTGTGCTTCCTACACACACGGGCCATATCTCGTTCAAATCTGCTTAGGAAACTGACAGGAACAATAGCTCCTCTTCAGTCCCATACACTGTACTTGCTGGGAACAGACACGAGTGCTATTTGCACTGTGTTTTCCAATGGGAGCACAATAGTGACTTCCTTACCAGAAAACAACTCTTGCTCGTAAGACCAGAAACTGCATGTGATTCAACTCCATTTAGGACTGGGAAACAAACGCGAGCTCGCCTTACAAGAAACACACTCTGCTTTAGAGAAAAGAGCACATTTCTACTCTACTGTGTTTCCTATAGGGCCAGAACAGTGAGCTTGCTCAGAACAAAAGAACTGTGCTTCCTACACACACGGCCATATCTAGTTCAACTCTGCTTAGGAACCTGACAAGAACAGTAGATTCTCTTCAGTCCAATACACTGTACATGCTGGGAATAGACGCCAGAGTTATTTGCCCTGTGAGTGACAATGAGAGCACAATAGTGACTCTTCTTACCAGAAAACAACTCTAGCTCGTAGGACCAGAAACTGCATGTGATTCAACTCCATTTAGGACTGGGAAACAAACGCTAGCTCGGCTCGTCTTCCAAGAAACACACTCTCTTTTGAGAAAAGAGCACTCTTCTTCTCTACTGTGTTTCCAATGGGGTCCAAACAGTGAGCTTGCTCAGAACAAAAGACCTGTGCTTCCTACACACATGGAACATATCTAGTACAACTGTGCTGAGGAAACTGACAAGAACAGTAGATCCTCGTCAGTCCAATACACTGTACATGCTGAGAACAGACGCCAATGCTATTCGCCCTGTGTGTGACAATGGGAGCACAATAGTGACTCTTCTTACCAGAAAACAACTTTTGCTCGCAGTACCAGGAACTGCATGTGATTCAACTCCATTTAGGACTGGGAAACAAATGCTAGCTCGCCTTCCAAGAAACAGACTCTGCTTTTGAGAAAAGAGCACTCTTCTACTCTACAGTTTCCTATGTGTTTTGAACAGTGAGCTTGCTCAGAACAAAAAAACTGTGCTTCCTACAAACACGGCCATATCTAGTTCAAGTCTGCTTAGGAACCTGACAAGAATAGTAGATCCTCTTCAGTCCGATACACTGTACTTGCTGGGAACAGACGGGAGGGCTATTTGCACTGTGTATGGCAATGGGAGCTCAATAGTGACTTTCCTTACCAGAAAACAACTCTTGCTCGTAGGACCAGAAACTGCTTGTGATTCAACTCCATTTAGGACTGGGAAACAAACGCTAGCTCGCCTTACAAGAAAAACACTCTGCTTTTGAGAAAAGAGCACTCTTCTACTCTACTGTGTTTCCTATATGGTCCAAACAGTGAGCTTGCTCAGAACAAAAGAACTGTGCTTCCAACACACACGGCCATATCTAGTTCAATTCTGCTTAGGAACCTGACAAGAACAGTAGATCCTCTTCAGTCCAATACACTGTACTTGCTGGGAAGAGACGCCAGTGCTATTTGTCCTGTGTATGGCAATGGCAGCGCAATAGTGACTCTTCTTACCACAAAACAACTCTTGCTCATAGGACCAGAAACTGCATGTGATTCAACTCCATTTAGGACGGGGAAACAAACGCTAGCTCGCCTTATAAGAAACACACTCTGCTTTAGAGAAAAGAGCACTCTTCTACTCTACTGTGTTTCCTATGGGGTCCAAACAGTGAGCTTGCTCAGAACAAAAGAACTGTGCTTCCTACACGGGAAATATCTAGCTCAACTCTGCTTAGGAAACTGACAAGAACAGTAGCTCCTATTCAGTCCAATACAGTATAATTGCTGGGAACAGATGCGTGAGCTATTTGCACTGTGTATGGCATTTGGAGCGCAATAGTGACTCTTCTTACCAGAAAACAACTCTTGCTCGTAGGACCAAAATCTGCCTGTGATTCAACTCCATTTAGGACTGGGAAACAAACACGAGCTCGCCTTACAAGAAACACACTCTGCTTTAGAGAAAAGAGCACTCTTCTACTCTACTGTGTTTCCTATGGCGTCTGAACAGTGAGCTTGCTCAGAACAAAAAAACTGTGCTTCCTACACACACGGCCATATCTAGTTCAAATCTGCTTAGGAAACTGACAAGAACAGTAGCTCCTCTTCAGTCCGATACACTGTACTTGCTGGGAACAGACGTGAGTGCTATTTGCACTGTGTATGGCAATGGGAGCACAATAGTGACTTCCTTATTAGAAAACAACTCTTGCTTGTAGGACCAGAAACTGCATGTGATTCAAATCCATTTAGGACTGGGAAACAAACGCTAGCTCGCCTTACAAGAAACACACTCTGCTTTTGAGAAAAGAGTACTCTTCTACTCTACTGTGTTTCCTATAGGGCCAGAACAGTAAGCTTGCTCAGAACAAAAGAACTGTGCTTCCTACACACACGGACCATATCTAGTTCAACTCTGCTTAGGAAACTGACAAGAACAGTAGCTCCTATTCAGTCCAATACACTGTACTTGCTGGGAATAGACGCGAGTGCTATTTGCACTGTGTATGGCAATTCGAGCACAATAGTGACTCGTCTTACCAGAAAACAACTCTTGCTCGTAGGACAAAAAACTGCATGTGACTCAACTCCATTTAGGACTGGGAAACAAACGCTAGCTCGCCTTCCAAGAAACACACTCTGCTTTTGAGAAAAGAGCACTCTTCTACTCTACTGTTTCCTATGTGTTCCGAACAGTCTGCTTGCTCAGAACAAAAAAACTGTGCTTCCTACAAACAGGGCCATATCTAGTTCAAGTCTGCTTAGGAACCTGACAAGAACAGTAGCTCCTCTTCAGTCCGATACACTGTACTTGCTGGGAACAGACGGGAGGGCTATTTGCACTGTGTATGGCAATGGGAGCGCAATAGTGACTTTCCTTACCAGAAAACAACTCTTGCTCGTAGGACCAGAAACTGCATGTGATTCAACTTCATTTAGGACTGGGAAACAAATGCTAGCTCGCCTTACATGAAACACACTCTGCTTTTGAGAAAAGAGCACTCACTCTTCTACTCTACTGTGTTTCCTATGGGGTCCAAACAGTGAGCTTGCTCAGAACAAAAGAACTGTGCTTCCTACACACACGGCCATATCTAGTTCAAGTCTGCTTAGCAACCTGACAAGAACAGTAGCTCCTATTCAGTCCGATACACTGTACTTGCTGGGAACAGACGCGAGTGCTATTTGGACTGTAAATGGCATTTGGAGCGCAACAGTGACTCTTCTTACCAGAAAACAACTCTTGCTCGTAGGACCAAAAACTGCATGTGACTCAACTCCATTTAGGACTGGGAAACAAAAGCGAGCTCGCCTTACAAGAAACACACTCTGCTTTTAAGAAAAGTGCACTCTTCTACTCTACTGTGTTGCCTATAGGGCCAGAAGCGTGAGCTTGCTCAGAACATAAGAACTGTGCTTCCTTCACATGTGCCATATCTAGTTCAACTCTGCTTAGGAAACTGACAAGAACAGTAGCTCCTCTTCAGTCTGATACACTGTACTTGCTGGGAACAGACGATTGTGCTATTTGCACTGTGTATGGCAATGGGAGCGCAATAGTGACTTTCCTTACCAGAAAACAACTCTTGCTCATAGGACCAGATTCTGCATGTGATTCCACTCCATTTAGGACTGCAAAACATACGCTAGCTCGCCTTACAAGAAACACACTCTGCTTTAGAGAAAAGAGCACTCTTCTATTCTACTGTGTTTCCTATGGGGTCCAAACAGTGAGCTTGCTCAGAACAAAAGAACTGTGCTTCCTACACACATGGACCATATCTAGTTCAGTTCTGCTTAGGAAACTGACAAGAACAGTAGCTCCTTTTCAGTCCAATACACTCTACTTGCTGCGAACAGACGCCAGTTCTATTTGTCCTGTGTAGGGCAATGGCAGCACAATATTGACTCTTCTTACCAGAAAACAACTCTTGCTCGTAGGACCAGAAACTGCATGGGATTCAACTCCATTTAGGACTGGGAAACAAACGCTAGCTCGCCTTACAAGAAACACACTTTGCTTTTGAGAAAAGAGCACTCTTCTACTCTACTGAGTTTCCTATGGGGTCCAAACGGTGAGCTTGCTCAGAACAAAAGAACTGAGCTTCCTTTCAAACACTGACCATATCTAGTTCAACTCTGCTTAGGAAACTGACAAGAACAGTAGCTCCTCTTCAGTCCGATACACTGTATTTGCTGGGAACAGATGCGAGTGCTATTTGCACTGTGTATGGCAATGGGAGCTCAATAGTTACTTTCCTTACCAGAAAACAACTCTTGCTCGTAGGACCAGAAACTGCATGTGATTCAACTCCATTTAGGACTGGGAAACAAACGCTAGCTCACCTTACAAGAAACACACTCTGCTTTTGAGAATAGAGCACTCTTCTACTCTACTGTGTTTCCTATGTGGTCCTAACAGTGAGCTTGCTCAGAACAAAAGAACTGTGCTTCCTACACACACGGACATATCTAGTTCAATTCTGCTTAGGAACCTGACAAGAACAGTAGATGCTCTTCAGTCCAATACACTGTACTTGCTGCGAAGAGACGCCAGTGCTATTTGTCCGGTGTATGGCAATGGCAGCGCAATAGTGACTCTTCTTACCATAAAACAACTCTTGCTCGTAGGACCAGAAACTGCATGTGATTCAACTCCATTTAGGACTGGGAAACAAACGCTAGCTCGCCTTACAAGAAACACACTCTGCTTTAGAGAAAAGAGCACTCTTCTACTCTACTGTGTTTCCTATGTGGTCCGAACAGTGAGCTTGCTCAGAACAAAAGAACTGTGCTTCCTACACGGGAAATATCCAGCTCAACTCTGCTTAGGAAACTGACAAGAACAGTAGCTCCTATTCAGTCCAATACACTATACTTGCTGGGAACAGATGCGAGAGCTATTTGCACTGTGTATGGCATTTGGAGCGCAATAGTGACTCTTCTTACCAGAAAACAACTCTTGCTCGTAGGACCAAAATCTGCCTGTGACTCAACTCCATTTAGGACTGGGAAACAAACACGAGCTCGCCTTACAAGAAACACACTCTGCTTTAGAGAAAAGAGCACTCTTCTACTCTACTGTGTTTCCTATGGCGTCCGAACAGTGAGCTTGCTCAGAACAAAAAAACTGTGCTTCCTACACACATGGCCATATCTAGTTCAAATCTGCTTAGGAAACTGACAAGAACAGTAGCTCCTCTTCAGTCCAATACACTGTACTTGCTGGGAACAGACGCGAGTGCTATTTGCACTGTGTATGGCAATGGGAGCACAATAGTGACTTCCTTACCAGAAAACAACTCTTGCTCGTAGGACCAGAAACTGCATGTGATTCAACTCCATTTAGGACTGGGAAACAAACGCTAGCTCGCCTTACAAGAAACACACTCTGCTTTTGAGAAAAGAGCACTCTTCTACTCTACTGTGTTTCCTAGGGCCAGAACAGTGAGCTTGCTGAGAACAAAAGAACTGTGCTTCCTACAGACACGGACCATATCTAGTTCAACTCTGCTTAGGAAACTGACAAGAACAGTAGCTCCTATTCAGTCCAATACACTGTACTTGCTGGGAATAGACGTGAGTGCTAATTGCACTGTGTATGGCAATTGGAGAACAATAGTGATTCGTCTTACCAGAAAACAACTCTTGCTCGTAGGACAAAAAACTGCATGTGACTCAACTCCATTTAGGACTGGGAAACAAACGCTAGCTCGCCTTCCAAGAAACACACTCTGCTTTTGAGAAAAGAGCACTCTTCTACTCTACTGTTTCCTATGTGTTCCGAACAGTGAGCTTGCTCAGAACAAAAAAACTGTGCTTCCTACAAACACGGCCATATCTAGTTCAACTCTGCTTAGGAACCTGACAAGAACAGTACATCGTCTTCAGTCCGATACACTGTACTTGCTGGGAACAGACGGGAGGGCTATTTGTACTGTGTATGGCAATGGGAGCGCAATAGTGACTTTCTTTACCAGAAAACAACTCTTGCTCGTAGGACCAGAAACTGCATGTGATTCAACTTCATTTAGGACTGGGAAACAAATGCTAGCTCGCCTTACATGAAACACACTCTGCTTTTGAGAAAAGAGCACTCTTCTACTCTACTGTGTTTCCTATGGGTTCCAAACAGTGAGCTTGCTCAGAACAAAAGAACTGTGATTCCTACACACACAGGCCATATCTAGTTCAACTCTGCTTAGGAAACTGACAAGAACAGTAGCTCCTCTTCAGTCCAATACACTGTACTTGCTCGGAACAGACGCGAGTGCTATTTGCACTGTGTATGGCAATTGGAGCACAAGAGTGACTCATCTTACCAGAAAACAACTCTTGCTCGTAGGAAAAAAAACTGCATGTGATTCCACTCCATTTAGGACTGGGAAACAAATGCTAGCTCGCCTTAAAAGAAACACACTCTGCTTTAAAGAAAAGAGCACTCTTCTATTCTACTGTATTTCCTATGGGGTCCAAACAGTGAACTTGCTCAGAACAAAAGAACTGTGCTTCCTACACACACGGGCCATATCTAGTTCAACTCTGCTTAGGAAACTGACAAGAACAGTAGCTCCTCTTCAGTCCAATACACTGTACTTGCTCGGAACAGACGCGAGTGCTATTTGCACTGTGTATGGCAATTGGAGCACAATAGTGACTCGTCTTACCAGAAAACAACTCTTGCTCGTAGGACAAAAAACTGCATGTGACTCAACTCCATTTAGGACTGGGAAACAAACGCTAGCTCGCCTTCCAAAAACACACTCTGCTTTTGAGAAAAGAGCACTCTTCTACTCTACTGTGTTCCCTATGTGTTTCGAACAGTGAGCTTGCTCAGAACAAAAAAATTGTGCTTCCAACACACACGGCCATATCTAGTTCAAGTCTGCTTAGGAACCTGACAAGAACAGTAGCTCCTATTCAGTCCGATACACTGTACTTGCTGGGAACAGACGCGAGTGCTATTTGCACTGTATATGGCATTTGGATCGCCACAGTGACTCTTCTTACCAGAAAACAACTCTTCCTCGTAGGACCAAAAACTGCATGTGACTCAACTCCATTTAGGACTGGGAAACAAACGCGAGCTTGCCTTACAAGAAACACACTCTGCTTTAGAGAAAAGAGCACTCTTCTACTCTACTGTGTTTCCTATGGGGTCCAAACAGTGAGCTTGCTCAGAAAAAAAGAACTGTGCTTCCTACACACACGGACCATATCTAGTTCAGCTCTGCTTAGGAAACTGACAAGAACAGTAGCTCCTCTTCAGTCTGATACACTGTACTTGCTGGAAACAGACACATGTGCTATTTGCACTGTGTATGGCATGGGAGCACAATAGTGACTTTCCTTACCAGAAAACAACTCTTGCTCATAGGACCAGAATCTGCATGTGATTCCACTCCATTTAGGACTGCAAAACATACGCTAGCTCGCCTTACAAGAAACACACTCTGCTTTAGAGAAAAGAGCACTCTTCTACTCTACTGTGTTTCCAATGGGGTCCAAACAGTGAGCTTGCTCAGAAAAAAAGAACTGTGCTTCCTACACACACGGACCATATCTAGTTCAGCTCTGCTTAGGAAACTGACAAGAACAGTAGCTCCTTTTCAGTCCAATACACTCTACTTGCTGGGAACAGACGCCAGTGCTATTTGTCCTGTGTAGGGCAATGGCAGCGCAATATTGACTCTTCTTACCAGAAAACAACTCTTGCTCGTAGGACCAGAAACTGCATGGGATTCAACTCCATTTAGGACTGGGAAACAAACGCTAGCTCGCCTTACAAGAAACACACTTTGCTTTTGAAAAAAAAAGCACTCTTCTACTCTACTGAGATTCCTATGGGGTCCAAACAGTGAGCTTGCTCAGAACAAAAGAACTGTGCTTCCTTTCAAACACTGACCATCTCTAGTTCAACTCTGCTTAGGAAACTGACAAGAACAGTAGCTCCTCTTCAGTCCGATACACTGTATTTGCTGGGAACAGATGCGAGTGCTATTTGCACTGTGTATGGCAATGGGAGCTCAATAGTTACTTTCCTTACCAGAAAACAACTCTTGCTCGTAGGACCAGAAACTGCATGTGATTCAACTCCATTTAGGACTGGGAAACAAACGCTAGCTCGCCTTACAAGAAACACACTCTGTTTTGAGAAAAGAGCACTCTCCTACTCTACTGTGTTTCCTAGGTGGTCCAAACAGTGAGCTTGCTCAGAACAAAAGAACTGTGCTTCCTACACACACGGCCATATCTAGTTCAATTCTGCTTAGGAACCTGACAAGAACAGTAGATCCTCTTCAGTCCAATACACTGTACTTGCTGGGAAGAGACGCCAGTGCTATTTGTCCTGTGTATGGCAATGGCAGCGCAATAGTGACTCTTCTTACCATAAAACAACTCTTGCTCGTAGGAACAGAAACGGCATGTGATTCAACTCCATTTAGGACTGGGAAACAAACGCTAGCTCACCTTACAAGAAACACACTCTGCTTTAGAGAAAAGAGCACTCTGCTACTCTACTGTGTTTCCTATGGGGTCCAAACAGTGAGCTTGCTCAGAACAAAAGAACTGTGCTTCCTACACGGGAAATATCTAGCTCAACTCTGCTTAGGAAACTGACAAGAACAGTAGCTCCTATTCAGTCCAATACACTATACTTGCTGGGAACAGATGCGAGAGCTATTTGCACTGTGTATGGTATTTGGAGCGCAATAGTGACTCTTCTTACCAGAAAACAACTCGTGCTCGTAGGACCAAAAACTGCCTGTGATTCAACTCCATTTAGGACTGGGAAACAAACGCGAGCTCGCCTTACAAGAAACACACTCTGCTTTAGAGAAAAGAGCACTCTTCTACTGTACTGTGTTTCCTATGGCGTCCGAACAGTGAGCTTGCTCAGAACAAAAAAACTGTGCTTCCTACACACACGGCCATATCTAGTTCAAATCTGCTTAGGAACCTGACAAGAACAGTAGATCCTCTTCCGTCCAATACACTGTACTTGCTGAGAAAAGACGCCAGTGCTATTTGTCCTGTGTATGGCAATGGCAGCGCAATAGTGACTCTTCTTACCAGAAAACAACTCTTGTTTGTAGGACCAGAAACTGCATGTGATTCAACTCCATATTGGACTGGGAAACAAATGCTAGCTCGCCTTACAAGAAACACACTCTGCTTTTGAGAAAAGAGCACTCTTCTACTATACTATGTTACTTTTTTTTTTTTTTTTTTTTTTTTTTTGGTTTTTCGAGACAGGGTTTCCCTGTGTAGCTTTGTGCCTTTCCTGGAACTCACTTGGTAGCCCAGGCTGGCCTCGAACTCACTGAGATCCGCCTGGCTCTGCCTCCCGAGTGCTGGGATTAAAGGCGTGCGCCACCACGGCCCGGCTATACTATGTTTCTTATAGGGCCAGAACAGTGAGCTTGCTCAGAACAAAAGAACTGTGCTTTCTACACACACGGCCATATCTAGTTCAACTCTGCTTAGGAACCTGACAAGAACAGTAGATCCTTTTCAGTCCAATACACTGTACTTGCTGGGAACAGACTCCAGTGCTATTTGTCCTGTGTATGGCAATGGCAGCGCAATATTTACTATTCTTACCATAAAACAACTCTTGACAATAGGACCAGAAACTGCATGGGATTCAACTCCATTAAGGACTGGGAAACAAACGCTAGCTCGCCTTTCAAGAAACACACTTTTCTTTTGAGAAAAGAGCACTCTTCTTCTCTACTGTGTTTCCTATGAGGTCCGAACAGTGAGCTTGCTCAGAACAAAAAAAATCGTGATTCCTACACACACCGACACACCTAGTTCAATTCTGCTTAGGAACCTGACAAGAACAGTAGATCCTCTTCAGTCCAATACAATGTACTGCTGGGAACAGACAACAGTGCTATTTGTCCTGTGTATGGCAATGGCAGCGCAATAGTGACTCTTCTTACGTAAAACAACTCTTGCTCGTAGGACCAGAAACTGCATGAGATTCAACTCCATTTAGGACTGGGAAACAAACGCTAGCTCGCCTTACAAGAAACACACTCTGCTTTTGAGAAAAGAGCAAAATTCAAATCTACTGTGTTTCCTATGTGGTCCGAACAGTGAGCTTGCTCAGAACAAAAGAACTGTGCTTCCTACACACATGGCCATATCTGGTTCAATTATGATTAGGAACCTGACAAGAACAGTAGATCCTCTTCAGTCCAATACACTGTACTTGCTGGGAACAGACGAAAGTGGAATTTGTCCTGTGTATGGCAATGGCAGCGCAATAGTGACTCTTCTTACCATAAAACAACTCTTGCTCGTAGGACCAAAAACTGCCTGTGACAACTCCATTTAGGACTGGTAAACAAAGGCGAGCTCGCCTTACATGAAACACACTCTGCTTTAGAGAAAAGAGCACTCTTCTACTCTACTGTGTTCCCTATGGGGTCCGAACAGTGAGCTTGCTCAGAACAAAAAAACTGTGCTTCCTACAAACATGGCCATATCTAGTTCAAGTCTGATTAGGAACCTGACAAGAACAGTAGATCCTCTTCCGTCCAATACACTGTACTTGCTGGGAAGAGACGCCAGTGCTATTTGTCCTGTGTATGGCAATGGCAGCGCAATAGTGACTCTTCTTACCAGAAAACAACTCTTGCTTGTAGGACCAGAAACTGCATGTGATTCAAGTCCATTTAGGACTGGGAAACAAACGCTAGCTCGCATTACAAGAAACACACTCTGCTCTAGAGAAAAGAGCACTCTTCTACTCTACTGTGTTTCCTATGGGGTCCAAACAGTGAGCTTGCTCAGAGCAAAAGAAATGTGCATCCTACACACGCGGGACATATCTCGTTCAACTCTGCTTAGGAAACTGACAAGAACAGTAGCTCCTCTTCAGTCCAATACACTGTACTTGCTGGGAACAGACGCGAGTGCTATTTGCACTGTTTATGGCAATGGGAGCGCAATAGTGACTTTCCTTACCAAAAAACAACTCTTGCTCGTAGGACCAGAAACTGCATGTGATTCAACTCCATATAGAACTGGGAAACAAACGCTAGCTCGCCTTACAAGAAATACACTCTGCTTTTGAGAAAAGAGCACTCTTCTACTCTACTGTGTTTCCTATAGGGCCAGAACAGTGAGCTTGCTCAGAACAAAAGAACTGTGCTTCCTACACACACGGCCATATCTAGTTCAACTCTGCTTAGGAACCTGACAAGAACAGTAGATCCTCTTCAGTCCAATACACTGTACATGCTGGGAACAGACGCGTGTGCTATTTGCCCTGTGTATGACAATGGGAGCACAATAGTTACTCTTCTTACCAGAACACAACTCTTGCTCGTAGGACCAGAAAGTGCATGTGATTCAACTCCATTTAGGACTGTGAAACAAACACTAACTCACCTTACAAGAAACACACTCTGAGTTAGAGAAAAAAGCACTCTTCTACTCTATTGTGTTTCATAAGAGATCCGAACAGTGAACTTGCTCAGAACAAAAGAACTGTGCTTCCTACACACACGGCCATATCTAGTTCAATTCTGCTTAGGAACCTGACAAGAACAGTAGATCCTCTTCAGTCCAATACACTGTACTTCCTGGGAAGAGACTCCAGTACTATTTGTCCTGTGTATGACAATGGTAGCGCAATATTGACTCTTCTTACCAGAAAACAACTCTTGCTCATAGGACCGGAAACTGCCTGTGATTGAACTCCACATAGGGCTAGGAAACAAACGCTAGGTCGCCTTACAAGAAACACACTCTGCTTTTGAGAAAAGAGCACTCTTCTACACTACTGTGTATCCTATGAGGTCCAAACAGTGAGCTTGCTCAGAACAAAAAATCGAGCTTCCTACACACCGCCACACCTAGTTCAATTCTGCTTAGGAACCTGACAAGAACAGTAGATCCTCTTCAGTCCAATACACTGTACTGCTGGGAACAGACAACAGTGCTATTTTTCCTGTGTATGGCAATGGAAGTGCAATAGTGACTCTTACCATAAAACAACTCTTGCTCGTAGGACCATAAACTGCATGTGATTCAACTCCATTTAGGACTCGGAAACAAACGCTAGCTCGCCTTACAAGAAACACACTCTGCTTTATTGAAAAGAGCACTCTTCTACTCTACTGTGTTTCCTATAGGGCCAGAACAGTGAGCTTGCTCAGAACAAAAGAACTGTGCTTCCTACACACGGGCCATATCTAGTTCAACTCTGCTTAGGAAACTGACAAGAACAGTAGCTCCTCTTCAGTCCGATATGCTGTACTTCCTGGGATCAGAAACGAGTGCTATTGCACTGTGTATGGCAATGGGAGCACAATAGAGACTTTCCTTACCAGAAAACAACTCTTGCTCGTAGGACCAGAAACTGCATGTGATTCAACTCCATTTAGGACTGGGAAACAAACGCTAGCTAGCCTTACAAGAAACACACTCTGCTTCTGAGAAAAGAGCACTCATCTACTCTACTGTGTTTTCAATAGCGCCAGAACAGTGAGCTTGCTCAGAACAAAATAACTGTGCTTCCTACACACACGGGCCATATCTAGTTCAACTCTGCTTAGGAAACTGACAAGAACAGTAGCTACTCTTCAGTCCAATACACTGTACTTCCGGGGAACAGACGCGAGTGCTATTTGCACTGTGTATGGTTATTGGAGCTCAATAGTGACTCGTCTTACCAGAAAACAACTCTTGCCTGTAGTACCAGAAACTGCATGTGATTCAACTCCATTTAGGACTGGGAAACAAACCCTAGCTCGCCTTACAAGAAACACACTCTGCTTTTGAGGAAAGAGCACTCTATACTCTACTGTGTTTCCTATGGGTACCGAACAGTGAGCTTGCTCAGAACAAAAAAACTGTGCTTCCTACACACACAGACATATCTAGTTCAAGTCTGCTTAGGAATCTGACAAGAACAGTATATCCTCTTCCATCCAATACACTGTACTTGCTGGGAAAAGACGCCAGTGTTATTTGTCCTGTGTATGGCAATGTCAGCTCAATAGTGACTCTTCTTACCAGAAAACAACTCTTGCTTGTAGGACCAGAAACTGCATGTGATTCAACTCCATTTAGGACTGGGAAACAAACGCTAGCTCGCCTTACAAGAAACACACTCTGCTTTAGAGAAAAGAGCACTCTTCTACTCTACTGTGTTTCCTATGGTGTCCAAACAGTGAGCTTGCTCAGAACAATAGAACGGTGCTTCCTACACACATGAGCCATATCTAGTTCAACTCTGCTTAGGAAACTGACAACAACAGTAGCTCCTCTTCAGTCAAATACACTGTACATGCTGGGAACAGACGCGAGTGCTATTTGCACTGTGTATGTCAATGGCAGCGCAATAGTGACTCTTCTTACCAGAAACAACTCTTGCTCCTAGGACCAGAAAATGCATGGGATTCAACTCCATTTAGGACTGGGAAACAAACACTAGCTCACCTTACAAGAAACACACTCTGCTTTTGAGAAAATAGCCCTCTTCTACTCTAAAGTGTTTCCTGTAGGGCCAGAACAGTGAGCTTGCTCAGAACAAAAGAACTGTGCTTCCAACACACACGGCCATATCTAGTTCAATTCTGATTAGGAACCTGACAAGAACAGTAGCTCCTCTTCAGTCCGATACACTGTATTTGATGGGAACAGATGCGAGTGCTATTTGCACTGTGTATGGCAATGGGAGCTCAATAGTTACTTTCCTTACCTGAAAACAACTCTTGCTCGTAGGACCAGAAACTGCATGTGATTCAACTCCATTTAGGACTGGGAAACAAACGCTAGCTCGCCTTACAAGAAACACACTCTGCTTTTGAGAAAAGAGCACTCTTCTACTCTACTGTGTTTCCTAGGTGGTCCAAACAGTGAGCTTGCTCAGAAAAAAAGAACTGTGCTTCCTACACACACGGCCATATCTAGTTCAATTCTGCTTAGGAACCTGACAAGAACAGTAGATCCTCTTCAGTCCAATACACTGTACTTGCTGGGAAGAGACGCCAGTGCTATTTGTCCTGTGTATGGCAATGGCAGCGCAATAGTGACTCTTCTTACCATAAAACAACTCTTGCTCGTAGGACCAGAAACTGCATGTGATTCAACTCCATTTAGGACTGGGAAACAAACGCTAGCTCGCCTTACAAGAAACACACTCTGCTTTAGAGAAAAGAGCACTCTTCTACTCTACTGTGTATCCTATGTGGTCCGAACAGTGAGCTTGCTCAGAACAAAAGAACTGTGCTTCCTACACGGGAAATATCCAGCTCAACTCTGCTTAGGAAACTGACAAGAACAGTAGCTCCTATTCAGTCCAATACACTATACTTGCTGGGAACAGATGCGAGAGCTATTTGCACTGTGTATGGCATTTGGAGCGCAATAGTGACTCTTCTTACCAGAAAACAACTTTTGCTCGTAGGACCAAAATCTGCCTGTGACTCAACTCCATTTAGGACTGGGAAACAAACACGAGCTCGCCTTACAAGAAACACACTCTGCTTTAGAGAAAAGAGCACTCTTCTACTCTACTGTGTTTCCTATGTGGTCCGAACAGTGAGCTTGCTCAGAACAAAAGAACTGTGCTTCCTACACGGGAAATATCCAGCTCAACTCTGCTTAGGAAACTGACAAGAACAGTAGCTCCTATTCAGTCCAATACACTATACTTGCTGGGAACAGATGCGAGAGCTATTTGCACTGTGTATGGCATTTGGAGCGCAATAGTGACTCTTCTTACCAGAAAACAACTCTTGCTCGTAGGACCAAAATCTGCCTGTGACTCAACTCCATTTAGGACTGGGAAACAAACACGAGCTCGCCTTACAAGAAACACACTCTGCTTTAGAGAAAAGAGCACTCTTCTACTCTACTGTGTTTCCTATGGCGTCTGAACAGTGAGCTTGCTCAGAACAAAAAAACTGTGCTTCCTACACACATGGCCATATCTAGTTCAAATCTGCTTAGGAAACTGACAAGAACAGTAGCTCCTCTTCAGTCCAATACACTGTACTTGCTGGGAACAGACGCGAGTGCTATTTGCACTGTGTATGGCAATGGGAGCACAATAGTGACTTCCTTACCAGAAAACAACTCTTGCTCATAGGACCAGAAACTGCATGTGATTCAACTCCATTTAGGACTGGGAAACAAACGCTAGCTCGCCTTACAAGAAACACACTCTGCTTTTGAGAAAAGAGCACTCTTCTACTCTACTGTGTTTCCTAGGGCCAGAACAGTGAGCTTGCTGAGAACAAAAGAACTGTGCTTCCTACAGACACGGACCATATCTAGTTCAACTCTGCTTAGGAAACTGACAAGAACAGTAGCTCCTATTCAGTCCAATACACTGTACTTGCTGGGAATAGACGCGAGTGCTAATTGCACTGTGTATGGCAATTGGAGAACAATAGTGATTCGTCTTACCAGAAAACAACTCTTGCTCGTAGGACAAAAAACTGCATGTGACTCAACTCCATTTAGGACTGGGAAACAAACACTAGCTCGCCTTCCAAGAAACACACTCTGCTTTTGAGAAAAGAGCACTCTTCTACTCTACTGTTTCCTATGTGTTCCGAACAGTGAGCTTGCTCAGAACAAAAAAACTGTGCTTCCTACAAACACAGCCATATCTAGTTCAACTCTGCTTAGGAACCTGACAAGAACAGTACATCCTCTTCAGTCCGATACACTGTACTTGCTGGGAACAGACGGGAGGGCTATTTGTACTGTGTATGGCAATGGGAGCGCAATAGTGACTTTCTTTACCAGAAAACAACTCTTGCTCGTAGGACCAGAAACTGCATGTGATTCAACTTCATTTAGGACTGGGAAACAAATGCTAGCTCGCCTTACATGAAACACACTCTGCTTTTGAGAAAAGAGCACTCTTCTACTCTACTGTGTTTCCTATGGGTTCCAAACAGTGAACTTGCTCAGAACAAAAGAACTGTGATTCCTACACACACGGGCCATATCTAGTTCAACTCTGCTTAGGAAACTGACAAGAACAGTAGCTCCTCTTCAGTCCAATACACTGTACTTGCTCGGAACAGACGCGAGTGCTATTTGCACTGTGTATGGCAATTGGAGCACAATAGTGACTCGTCTTACCAGAAAACAACTCTTGCTCGTAGGACAAAAAACTGCATGTGACTCAACTCCATTTAGGACTGGGAAACAAACGCGAGCTTGCCTTACAAGAAACACACTCTGCTTTAGAGAAAAGAGCACTCTTCTACTCTACTGTGTTTCCTATGGGGTCCAAACAGTGAGCTTGCTCAGAAAAAAAGAACTGTGCTTCCTACACACACGGACCATATCTAGTTCAGCTCTGCTTAGGAAACTGACAAGAACAGTAGCTCCTCTTCAGTCTGATACACTGTACTTGCTGGGAACAGACACATGTGCTATTTGCACTGTGTATGGCATGGGAGCACAATAGTGACTTTCCTTACCAGAAAACAACTCTTGCTCATAGGACCAGAATCTGCATGTGATTCCACTCCATTTAGGACTGCAAAACATACGCTAGCTCGCCTTACAAGAAACACACTCTGCTTTAGAGAAAAGAGCACTCTTCTACTCTACTGTGTTTCCAATGGGGTCCAAACAGTGAGCTTGCTCAGAAAAAAAGAACTGTGCTTCCTACACACACGGACCATATCTAGTTCAGCTCTGCTTAGGAAACTGACAAGAACAGTAGCTCCTTTTCAGTCCAATACACTCTACTTGCTGGGAACAGACGCCAGTGCTATTTGTCCTGTGTAGGGCAATGGCAGCGCAATATTGACTCTTCTTACCAGAAAACAACTCTTGCTCGTAGGACCAGAAACTGCATGGGATTCAACTCCATTTAGGACTGGGAAACAAACGCTAGCTCGCCTTACAAGAAACACACTTTGCTTTTGAGAAAAGAGCACTCTTCTACTCTACTGAGATTCCTATGGGGTCCAAACAGTGAGCTTGCTCAGAACAAAAGAACTGTGCTTCCTTTCAAACACTGACCATCTCTAGTTCAACTCTGCTTAGGAAACTGACAAGAACAGTAGCTCCTCTTCAGTCCGATACACTGTATTTGCTGGGAACAGATGCGAGTGCTATTTGCACTGTGTATGGCAATGGGAGCTCAATAGTTACTTTCCTTACCAGAAAACAACTCTTGCTCATAGGACCAGAAACTGCATGTGATTCAACTCCATTTAGGACTGGGAAACAAACGCTAGCTCGCCTTACAAGAAACACACTCTGTTTTGAGAAAAGAGCACTCTCCTACTCTACTGTGTTTCCTAGGTGGTCCAAACAGTGAGCTTGCTCAGAACAAAAGAACTGTGCTTCCTACACACACGGCCATATCTAGTTCAATTCTGCTTAGGAACCTGACAAGAACAGTAGATCCTCTTCAGTCCAATACACTGTACTTGCTGGGAAGAGACGCCAGTGCTATTTCTCCTGTGTATGGCAATGGCAGCGCAATAGTGACTCTTCTTACCATAAAACAACTCTTGCTCGTAGGAACAGAAACGGCATGTGATTCAACTCCATTTAGGACTGGGAAACAAACGCTAGCTCACCTTACAAGAAACACACTCTGCTTTAGAGAAAAGAGCACTCTGCTACTCTACTGTGTTTCCTATGGGGTCCAAACAGTGAGCTTGCTCAGAACAAAAGAACTGTGCTTCCTACACGGGAAATATCTAGCTCAACTCTGCTTAGGAAACTGACAAGAACAGTAGCTCCTATTCAGTCCAATACACTATACTTGCTGGGAACAGATGCGAGAGCTATTTGCACTGTGTATGGTATTTGGAGCACAATAGTGACTCTTCTTACCAGAAAACAACTCGTGCTCGTAGGACCAAAAACTGCCTGTGACTCAACTCCATTTAGGACTGGGAAACAAACGCGAGCTCGCCTTACAAGAAACACACTCTGCTTTAGAGAAAAGAGCACTCTTCTACTGTACTGTGTTTCCTATGGCGTCCGAACAGTGAGCTTGCTCAGAACAAAAAAACTGTGCTTCCTACACACACGGCCATATCTAGTTCAAATCTGCTTAGGAACCTGACAAGAACAGTAGATCCTCTTCCGTCCAATACACTGTACTTGCTGAGAAAAGACGCCAGTGCTATTTGTCCTGTGTATGGCAATGGCAGCTCAATAGTGACTCTTCTTACCAGAAAACAACTCTTGTTTGTAGGACCAGAAACTGCATGTGATTCAACTCCATATTGGACTGGGAAACAAATGCTAGCTCGCCTTACAAGAAACACACTCTGCTTTTGAGAAAAGAGCACTCTTCTACTATACTATGTTTCTTTTTTTTTTTTTTTTTTTGGTTTTTCGAGACAGGGTTTCTCTGTGTAGCTTTGTGCCTTTCCTGGAACTCACTTGGTAGCCCAGGCTGGCCTCGAACTCACTGAGATCCGCCTGGCTCTGCCTCCCGAGTGCTGGGATTTAAGGCGTGCGCCACCACGGCCCGGCTATACTATGTTTCTTATAGGGCCAGAACAGTGAGCTTGCTCAGAACAAAAGAACTGTGCTTTCTAAACACACGGCCATATCTAGTTCAACTCTGCTTAGGAACCTGACAAGAACAGTAGATCCTCTTCAGTCCAATACACTGTACTTGCTGGGAACAGACTCCAGTGCTATTTGTCCTGTGTATGGCAATGGCAGCGCAATATTTACTATTCTTACCATAAAACAACTCTTGACAATAGGACCAGAAACTGCATGGGATTCAACTCCATTTAGGACTGGGAAACAAACGCTAGCTCTCCTTACAAGGAACACACTTTGCTTTTGAGAAAAGAGCACTCTTCTACTCTACTGTGTTTCCTATGGGGTCCAAACAGTTAGCTTGCTCAGAACAAAAGAACTGTGCTTCCTACACACACCGACCATATCTAGTTCAACTCTGCTTAGGAAACTGACAAGAACAGTAGCTGCTATTTAGTGCAATATACTGTACTTGCTGGGAACAGACGCGAGTGCTATTTGCACTGTTTATGGCAATGGAAGCACAATAGTAACTTTCCTTACCAGAAAACAACTCTTGCTCATAGGACCAGACACTGCCTGTGATTGAACTCCAATTAGGGCTAGGAAACAAACGCTAGCTCGCCTTACAAGAAACACACTTTTCTTTTGAGAAAAGAGCACTCTTCTTCTCTACTGTGTTTCCTATGAGGTCCGAACAGTGAGCTTGCTCAGAACAAAAAAAAATCGTGATTCCTACACACACCGACACACCTAGTTCAATTCTGATTAGGAACCTGACAAGAACAGTAGATCCTCTTCAGACCAATACACTGTACTGCTGGGAACAGACAACAGTGCTATTTGTCCTGTGTATGGCAATGGCAGCGCAATAGTGACTCTTCTTAAGTAAAACAACTCTTGCTCGTAGGACCAGAAACTGCATGTGATTCAACTCCATTTAGGACTGGGAAACAAACGCTAGCTCGCCTTACAAGAAACACACTCTGCTTTTGAGAAAAGAGCACTCTTCTACTCTACTGTGTTTCCTATGGGGTCCAAAGAGTGAGCTTGCTCAGAACAAAAGAACTGTGCTTCCTACACACACGGACCATATCTAGTTCAGCTCTGCTTAGGAAACTGACAAGAACAGTAGCTCCTCTTCAGTCCAATACACTGTACTTGCTGGGAACAGACGCCAGTGCTATTTTTCCTGTGTAGGGCAATGGCAGCGCAATATTGACTCTTTTTACCAGAAAACAACTCATGCTCGTAGGACCAGAAACTGCATGGGATTCAACTCCATTTATGACTGGGAAACAAACGCTAGCTCGCCTTACAAGAAACACACTCTGCTTTTGAGAAAAGAGCAAAATTCAACTCTACTGTGTTTCCTATGTGGTCCGAGCAGTGATCTTGCTCAGAACAAAAGAACTGTGCTTCCTACACACACGGCCATATCTAGTTCAATTCTGCTTAGGAACCTGACAAGAACAGTAGATCCTCTTCAGTCCAATACACTGTACTTGCTGGGAACAGACGCCAGTGGAATTTGTCCTGTGTATGGCAATGGCAGCGCAATAGTGACTCTTCTTACCAAAAAACACGTCTTGCTCATAGGACCAAAAACTGCCTGTGACAACTCCATTTAGGACTGGTAAACAAAGGCGAGCTCGCCTTACATGAAACACACTTTGCTTTTGAGAAAAGAGCACTCTTCTACTCTACTGAGATTCCTATGGGGTCCAAACAGTGAGCTTGCTCAGAACAAAAGAACTGTGCTTCCTTTCAAACACTGACCATCTCTAGTTCAACTCCTCTTAGGAAACTGACAAGAACAGTAGCTCCTCTTCAGTCCGATACACTGTATTTGCTGGGAACAGATGCGAGTGCTATTTGCACTGTGTATGGCAATGGGAGCGCAATAGTTACTTTCCTTACCAGAAAACAACTCTTGCTCGTAGGACCATAAACTGCATGTGATTCAACTCCATTTAGGACTGGGAAACAAACGCTATCTCGCCTTACAAGAAACACACTCTGCTTTTGAGAAAAGAGCACTCTCCTACTCTACTGTGTTTCCTAGGTGGTCCAAACAGTGAGCTTGCTCAGAACAAAAGAACTGTGCTTCCTACACACACGGCCATATCTAGTTCAATTCTGCTTAGGAACCTGACAAGAACAGTAGATCCTCTTCAGTCCAATACACTGTACTTGCTCGGAAGAGACGCCAGTGCTATTTGTCCAGTGTATGGCAATGGCAGCACAATAGTGACTCTCCTTACCATAAAACAACTCTTGCTCGTAGGAACAGAAATGGCATGTGATTCAACTCCATTTAGGACTGGGAAACAAACGCTAGCTAGCCTTACAAGAAACACACTCTGCTTTAGAGAAAAGAGCACTCTGCTACTCTACTGTGTTTCCTATGGGGTCCAAACAGTGAGCTTGCTCAGAACAAAAGAACTGTGCTTCCTACACGGGAAATATCTAGCTCAACTCTGCTTAGGAAACTGACAAGAACAGTAGCTCCTATTCAGTCCAATACACTATACTTGCTGGAAACAGATGCGAGAGCTATTTGCACTGTGTATGGTATTTGGAGCGCAATAGTGACTCTTCTTACCAGAAAACAACTCTTGCTCGAAGGACCAAAAACTGCCTGTGACTCAACTCCATTTAGGACTGGGAAACAAACGCGAGCTCGCCTTACAAGAAACACACTCTGCTTTAGAGAAAAGAGCACTCTTCTACTCTACTGTGTTTCCTATGGCGTCCGAACAGTGAGCTTGCTCAGAACAAAAAAACTGTGCTTCCTACACACACGGCCATATCTAGTTCAAATCTGCTTAAAAACCTGACAAGAACAGTAGATCCTCTTCTGTCCAATACACTGTACTTGCTGGGAAAAGACGCCAGTGCTATTTGTCCTGTGTATGACAATGGGAGCACAATAGTGACTCTTCATAGCAGAAAACAACTCTTGCTCGTAGGACCAGAAACTGCATGTGATGCAACTCCATTTAGGACTGGGAAACAAATGCTAGCTCGCCTTACAAGAAACACAATCTGATTTACAGAAAAAAGCACTCTTCTACTCTATTGTGTTTCCTAAGAGGTCCGAACAGTGAACTTGCTCAAACCAAAGAACTGTGCTTCCTACACACACGGCCATATCTAGTTCAATTCTGCTTAGGAACCTGACAAGAACAGTAGCTCCTATTCAGTCCAATACACTGTACTTGCTGGGAACAGACTCCAGTGCTATTTGTCCTGTGTATGGCAATGGCAGCGCAATATTTACTCTTCTTACCATAAAACAACTCTTGACAATAGGACCAGAAACTGCATGGGATTCAACTCCATTTAGGACCTGGAAACAAACGCTAGCTCTCCTTACAAGGAACACACTTTGCTTTTGAGAAAAGAGCACTCTTCTACTCTACTGTGTTTCCTATGGGGTCCAAACAGTTAGCTTGCTCAGAACAAAAGAACTGTGCTTCCTACACACACCGACCATATCTAGTTCAACTCTGCTTAGGAAACTGACAAGAACAGTAGCTGCTATTTAGTGCAATACACTGTACTTGCTGGGAACAGACGCGAGTGCTATTTGCACTGTGTATGGCAATGGAAGCACAATAGTAACTTTCCTTACCAGAAAACAACTCTTGCTCATAGGACCAGAAACTGCCTGTGATTGAACTCCAATTAGGGCTAGGAAACAAACGCTAGCTCGCCTTACAAGAAACACACTTTTCTTTTGAGAAAAGAGCACTCTTCTTCTCTACTGTGTTTCCTATGAGGTCCGAACAGTGAGCTTGCTCAGAACAAAAAAAATCGTGATTCCTACACACACCGACACACCTAGTTCAATTCTGATTAGGAACCTGACAAGAACAGTAGATCCTCTTCAGACCAATACACTGTACTGCTGGGAACAGACAACAGTGCTATTTGTCCTGTGTATGGCAATGGCAGCGCAATAGTGACTCTTCTTAAGTAAAACAACTCTTGCTCGTAGGACCAGAAACTGCATGTGATTCAACTCCATTTAGGACTGCAAAACATACGCTAGCTCGCCTTACAAGAAACACACTCTGCTTTAGAGAAAAGAGCACTCTTCTACTCTACTGTGTTTCCTATGGGGTCCAAACAGTGAGCTTGCTCAGAAAAAAAGAACTGTGCTTCCTACACACACGGGCCATATCTAGTTCAGCTCTGCTTAGGAAACTGACAAGAACAGTAGCTCCTTTTCAGTCCAATACACTCTACTTGCTGGGAACAGACGCCAGTGCTATTTGTCCTGTGTAGGGCAATGGCAGCGCAATATTGACTCTTCTTACCAGAAAACAACTCTTGCTCGTAGGACCAGAAACTGCATGGGATTCAACTCCATTTAGGACTGGGAAACAAACGCTAGCTCGCCTTACAAGAAACACACTTTGCTTTTGAGAAAAGAGCACTCTTCTACTCTACTGAGATTCCTATGGGGTCCAAACAGTGAGCTTGCTCAGAACAAAAGAACTGTGCTTCCTTTCAAACACTGACCATCTCTAGTTCAACTCTGCTTAGGAAACTGACAAGAACAGTAGCTCCTCTTCAGTCCGATACACTGTATTTGCTGGGAACAGATGCGAGTGCTATTTGCACTGTGTATGGCAATGGGAGCTCAATAGTTACTTTCCTTACCAGAAACAACTCTTGCTCGTAGGACCAGAAACTGCATGTGATTCAACTCCATTTAGGACTGGTAAACAAACGCTAGCTCGCCTTACAAGAAACACACTCTGTTTGAGAAAAGAGCACTCTCCTACTCTACTGTGTTTCCTAGGTGGTCCAAACAGTGAGCTTGCTCAGAACAAAAGAACTGTGCTTCCTACACACACGGCCATATCTAGTTCAATTCTGCTTAGGAACCTGACAAGAACAGTAGATCCTCTTCAGTCCAATACACTGTACTTGCTGGGAAGAGACGCCAGTGCTATTTGTCCTGTGTATGGCAATGGCAGCGCAATAGTGACTCTTCTTACCATAAAACAACTCTTGCTCGTAGGAACAGAAACGGCATGTGATTCAACTCCATTTAGGACTGGGAAACAAACGCTAGCTCACCTTACAAGAAACACACTCTGCTTTAGAGAAAAGAGCACTCTGCTACTCTACTGTGTTTCCTATGGGGTCCAAACAGTGAGCTTGCTCAGAACAAAAGAACTGTGCTTCCTACACGGGAAATATCTAGCTCAACTCTGCTTAGGAAACTGACAAGAACAGTAGCTCCTATTCAGTCCAATACACTATACTTGCTGGGAACAGATGCGAGAGCTATTTGCACTGTGTATGGTATTTGGAGCGCAATAGTGACTCTTCTTACCAGAAAACAACTCTTGCTCGTAGGACCAAAAACTGCCTGTGACTCAACTCCATTTAGGACTGGGAAACAAACACAAGCTCGCCTTACAAGAAACACACTCTGCTTTAGAGAAAAGAGCACTCTTCTACTGTACTGTGTTTCCTATGGCGTCCGAACAGTGAGCTTGCTCAGAACAAAAAAACTGTGCTTCCTACACACACGGCCATATCTAGTTCAAATCTGCTTAGGAACCTGACAAGAACAGTAGATCCTCTTCCGTCCAATACACTGTACTTGCTGAGAAAAGACGCCAGTGCTATTTGTCCTGTGTATGGCAATGGCAGCTCAATAGTGACTCTTCTTACCAGAAAACAACTCTTGTTTGTAGGACCAGAACCTGCATGTGATTCAACTCCATATTGGACTGGGAAACAAATGCTAGCTCGCCTTACAAGAAACACACTCTGCTTTTGAGAAAAGAGCACTCATCTACTATACTATGTTTCTTTTTTTTTTTTTTTTTGGTTTTTCGAGACAGGGTTTCTCTGTGTAGCTTTGTGCCTTTCCTGGAACTCACTTGGTAGCCCAGGCTGGCCTCGAACTCACTGAGATCCGCCTGGCTCTGCCTCCCGAGTGCTGGGATTAAAGGCGTGCGCCACCACGGCCCGGCTATACTATGTTTCTTATAGGGACAGAACAGTGAGCTTGCTCAGAACAAAAGAACTGTGCTTTCTACACACACGGCCATATCTAGTTCAACTCTGCTTAGGAACCTGACAAGAACAGTAGATCCTCTTCAGTCCAATACACTGTACTTGCTGGGAACAGACTCCAGTGCTATTTGTCCTGTGTATGGCAATGGCAGCGCAATATTTACTATTCTTACCATAAAACAACTCTTGACAATAGGACCAGAAACTGCATGGGATTCAACTCCATTTAGGACTGGGAAACAAACGCTAGCTCTCCTTACAAGGAACACACTTTGCTTTTGAGAAAAGAGCACTCTTCTACTCTACTGTGTTTCCTATGGGGTCCAAACAGTTAGCTTGCTCAGAACAAAAGAACTGTGCTTCCTACACACACCGACCATATCTAGTTCAACTCTGCTTAGGAAACTGACAAGAACA
>NW_026737092.1:0-51000 GCF_949786415.1 Peromyscus eremicus | reverse complement strand
TTCCTTCCAATAAACTGTAATTGCAGGGAACAGACGCGAGTGGTATTTGCACTGTGTATGGCAATTGGAGCACAATAGTGACTTGTCTTACCAGAAAACAACTCTTTCTCGTAGGACAAAAAACTGCATGTGACTCAACTCCATTTGCGACTAGGAAACAAACGCTAGCTCGACTTCCAAGAAACATACTCTGCTTTTGAGAAGAGCACTCTTCTACTCTACTGTGTTTCCTATGGGGTCCGAACAGTGAGCTTGCTCAGAACAAAGAACTGTGCTTCCTACACACATGGCCATGTCTAGTTCAATTCTGCTTACGAACCTGACAAGAACAGTAGATCCTCTTAAGTCCAATACACTGTACTTGCTGGGAACAGACGCCAGTGCTATTTCTCCTGTGTATGGCAATGGCAGCGCAATAGTGACTCTTCTTACCAGAAAACAACTCTTGCTTGTAGGACCAGAAACTGCATGTGATTCAACTCCATTTAGGACTGGGAAACAAAAGCTAGCTCACCTTACAAGAAACACACTCTGCTTTAGAGAAATTAGCACTCTTCTACTCGACTGTGTTTCCTATAGGGCCAGAACAGTGAGCTTGCTCAGAACAAAAGAACTGTGCTTCCTACACACGGGCCATATCTAGTTCAACTCTGCTTAGTAAACTGACAAGAACAGTAGCTCCTATTCAGTCCAATACACTGTACTTGCTGGGAAAAGACGCGAGTGCTATTTGCCTTGTGTAGGGCAATGGGAACACAATAGTGACTCTTCTTACCATAAAACAACTCTTGCTCGTAGGACTAGAAACTGCATGTGATTCAACTCCATTTAGGACTGGGAAACAAACGCTAGCTCGCCTTAAAGAAACACACTCTGCTTTAGGGAAAAGAGCACTCTTCTACTCTATTGTGTTTCCTAGAGGGCCAGAACAGTGAGCTTGCTCAGAACAAAAGAACTGTGCTTCCCACACACGGGCCATAACTATTTCAACTCTGCTTAGGAAACTGACAAGAACAGTAGCTCCTCTTCAGTCCGATACACTGTACTTGCTGGGAACAGACTCGAGTGCTATTTGCACTGTGTATGGCAATGAGAGCGCAATAGTGACTTTCCTTACGAGAAAACAACTCTTGCTCGTAGGACCAGAAACTGCATGTGATTCAACTCCATTTAGGACTGGGAAACAAATGCTAGCTTTCCTTACATGAAACACACTCTGCTTTTGAGAAAAGAGCACTCTTCTACTCTACTGTGTTTCCTATGGTGTCTGAACAGTGAGCTTGCTCAGAACAAAAGAACTGTGCTTCCTACACACACGGCCATATCTAGTTCACTTCTGCTTAGGAACCTGACAAGAACAGTAGATCCTCTTCAGTCCAATACACTGTACTTGCTGGGAACAGACGCCAGTGCTATTTGTCCTGTGTATGGCAATGGCAGCACAATAGTGACTCTTCTTACCAGAAAACAACTCTTGCTTGTAGGACCAGAAACTGCATGTGATTCAACTCCATTTAGGACTGGGAAACAAAAGCTAGCTCACCGTACAAGAAACACACTCTGCTTTAGAGAAAAGAGCACTCTTCTACTCTACTGTGTTTCCTATAGGGCCAGAACAGTGAGCTTGCTCAGAACAAAAGAACTGTGCTTCCTCCACACGGGCCAAAACTAGTTCAACTCTGCTTAGGAAACTGACAAGAACAGTAGCTCCTCTTCAGTCCCATACACTGTACTTGCTGGGAACAGACGCGAGTGCTATTTGCACTGTGTATGTCAATGGGAGCGCAATAGTGACTTTCCTTACCAGAAAACAACTCTTGCTCGTAAGACCAGAAACTGCATGAGATTCAACTTCTTTTAGGACTGGGAAACAAATGCTAGCTCGCCTTACATGAAACACACTCTGCTTTTGAGAAAAGAGCACTCTTCTACTCTACTGTGTTTCCTATGGGGTCCGAACAGTGAGCTTGCTCAGAACAAAAGAAATGTGCTTCCTACACACACGGGCCATATCTAGTTCAACTCTGCTTAGGAAACTGACAAGAACAATAGCTCCTCTTCCTTCCAATACACTGTACTTGCAGGGAACAGACGCGAGTCCTATTTGCACTGTGTATGGCAATTGGAGCACAATAGTGACTTGTCTTGCCAGAAAACAACTCTTGCTCGTAGGACAAAAAACTGCATGTGACTCAACTCCATTTATGACTAGGAAACAAACGCTAGCTCGACTTCCAAGAAACACACTCTGCTTTTGAGAAAAGAGCACTCTTCTACTCTACTGTGTTTCCTATAGAGCCAGAAGAGTGAACTTGCTCAGAACATTAGAACTGTGCTTCCTACACACATGGCCATATCTAGTTCAATTCTGCTTGGGAACCTGACAAGAACAGTAGATCCTCTTCTGTACAATACACTGTACTTGCTGGGAACAGACGCCAGTGCTATTTGTCCTGTGTATGGCAATGGCAGTGAAATAGTGACTCTTCTTACCATAAAACAACCCTTGCTCGTAGGATTAGAAACTGCATGTGATTCAACTCCATTTAGGACTGGGAAACAAACACTAGCTTGACTTACAAGAAACACCCTCTGCTTTAGGGAAAAGAGCACTCTTATACTCTATTGTGTTTCCTATAGGGCCAGAACAGTGAGCTTGCTCAGAACAAAAGAACTGTGCTTCCTACACACGGGCCATAACTAGTTCAACTCTGCTTAGGAAACTGACAAGAACAGTAGCTGCTCTTCAGTCCGATACACTGTACTTGCTGGGAACAGACGCGAGGGCTATTTGCACTGTGTATGGCAATTGGAGCACAATAGTGACTTGACTTACCAGAAAACAACTCTTGCTCGTAGGACAAAAAACTGCATGTTACTCAACTCCATTTAGGACTGGGAAAGAAATGCTAGCTCGACTTCCAAGAAACAAACTCTGCTTTTGAGAAAAGAGCACTCTTCTACTCTACTGTGTTTCCTATGGGGTCCAAACTGTGAGCTTGCTCAGAACAAAAGAACTGTGCTTCCTACACGCACGGACCATATCTAGTTCAATTCTGCTTAGTAAACTGACAAGAGCAGTAGCTCCTATTCAGTCCAATACACTGTACTTGCTGGGAAAAGACGCGAGTGCTATTTGCCTTGCAAAGGGCAATTGGAGCGCAATAGTGACTTTCCTTACCAGAAAACAACTCTTGTTCATAGGACCAGAAACTGCATGTGATTCAACTCCATTTACGACTAGGAAACAAATGCTAGCTCGCCTTACAAAAACACACTCTGCTTTTGAGAAAAGAGCACTCTTCTACTCTACTGTGTTTCCTATGTGTTCCGAAAAGTGAGCTTGCTCAGAACAAAAAAACTGTGCTTCCTACACACACGGCCATATCTAGTTCATGTCTGCTTAGGAACCTGACAAAAACAGTAGATCCTCTTCAGTTCAGTACACTGTACTTGCTGTGAACAGACGCAGTGCTATTTGTCCTGTGTATGGCAATGGCAGCACAATAGTGACTCTTCTTACCAGAAAACAAATCTTGCTCGTAGGACCAGAAACTGCATGTGATTCCACTCCATTTAGGACTGGGAAACAAACTCTAGCTCGCTTTACAAGAAACACACTCTGCTTTTGAGAAAAGAGCACTCTTCTACTTCTCTGTGTTTCCTATAGGGCCAGAACAGTGAGCTTGCTCAGAAAAAAAGAACTGTACTTCCTACACACACGGGCCATATCTAGTTCAACTCTGCTTAGGAAACTAAGAAGAACAGTAGCTCCTTTTCAGTCCAATACACTGTACTTGCTGGGAACAGACGGGAGGGCTATTTGCACTGTGTATTGCAATGGGAGCGCAATAGTGACTTTCCTTACCAGAAAACAACTCCTGCTCGTAGGACCAGAAACTGCATGTGATTCCACTCCATTTCTGACTGGGAAACAAACGCTAGCTCGCCTTACAAGAAACACACTCTGCTTTAGAGAAAAGAGCACTCTTCTACTCTACTCTGTTTCCTATAGGGCCAGTACAGTGAGCTTGCTCAGAACAAAAGAACTGTGCTTCCTACACAAATGGCCATATCCAGTTCAATTCTGCTTAGGAAACTGACAAGAACAGTAGCTCCTCTTCAGTCCATTACACTGTACTTGCTGGGAACAGATGCGAGTGCCATTTGCACTGTGTTTGGCAAAGGGAGCGCAATAGTGACTTTCCTTACCAGAAAACAACTCTTGCACGTAGGACCAAAAACAGCATGTGATTCAACTCCATTTAGGACTGGGAAATAAACACTAGCTCGCCTTACAAGAAACACACTCTGCTTTTGAGAAAAGAGCAGTCTTTTACTCTACTGTGTTTCCTATGGGGTCCGAACAGTGAGCTTGCTCAGAACAAAAGAACTGTGCTTCCTGTACACACGGGCCATATCTAGTTCAACTCTGCTTAGGAAACTGACAAGAACAGTAGCTCCTCTTCATTCCAATGCACTGTAATTGATTGGAACAGACGCAAGTGTTATTTGTACTGTGTATGGCAATGGGAGCGCAATAGTGACTCTACTTACCAAAAAATAACTCTACTCGTAGGACTGGAATCTGCATGTGATTCAAACTCATTTAGGACTGGGAAACAAAAGCTAGCTCGCCTTACAAGAAACACACTCTGCTTTTGAGAAAAGAGCACTCTTCTTCTCTACTATGTGTCCTATGGGTTCCGAACAGTGAGCTTGCTCAGAACAAAAGAACTGTGCTTCCTACGCACACAGGCCATATCTAGTTCAACTCTGCTTAGGAAACTGACAAGAACAGTACCTCCTCTTCAGTCCAATACACTGTACTGGCTGGGAACAGATGCGAGTGCTATTTGCACTGTGTTTGGCAATGGGAGCGCAATAGTGACTTTCCGTACCAGAAAACAACTCTTGCGCATAGGACCAAAAACTGCCTGTGATTCAACTCCATTTAGGACTGGGAAACAAACGCTAGCTTGCGTTACAAGAAACACACTCTGCTTTTGAGAAAAGAGCACTCTTCTATTCTACTGTGTTTCCTATAGGGCCAGAACAGTGAGCTTGCTCAGAACAAAAGAACTATGCTTCCTACACACACGGGCCATATCTAGTTCAACTCTGCTTAGGAAACTGACGAGAACAGTAGCTCCTCTTCAGTCCAATACACTGTACTTGCTGGGAACAGATGCGAGTGCTATTTGCACGGTTTACGGCAATGGGAGCACAATAGTGACTCTTCTTAACAGAAAACAACTCTTGCTCAAAGGATCAAAAACTGCATGTG
Source organism: Peromyscus eremicus (assembly GCF_949786415.1). Lineage (NCBI taxonomy): Eukaryota > Metazoa > Chordata > Mammalia > Rodentia > Cricetidae > Peromyscus > Peromyscus eremicus. Next base: position 45,713 of record NW_026737092.1, on the reverse strand, counting down.
ATTCAACTCCATTTAGGAGTGGGAAACAAACGCTAGCTTGCCTTACAAGAAATACACTCTGCTTTGGAGAAAAGAGCACTCTTCTACTCTACTGTGTTTCCTATAGGGCCAGAACAGTGAGCTTGCTCAGAACAAAAGAACTGTGCTTCCTACACACACGGGCTATATCTATTTCAACTCTGCGTAGGAAACTGACAAGAACAGTAGATCCTCTTCAGTCCAATACACTGTACATGCTGGGAACAGACGCCAGTGCTATTTGCCCTGTGTATTGCAATGCGAGTGCAATAGTGACTCTTCTTACCTGAAAACAACTCTTGCTTGTAGGACCAGAAACTGCATGTGATTCAACTCCATTTAGGTCTGGGAAGCAAATGCTATCTCGCCTTACAACTAACACACTCTGCTTTTGAGAAAAGAGCACTGAGTTTCCTATGGGGTCCGCACAGTGAGCTTGCTAAGAACAAAAGAACTGTGCTTCCTACACACACGGGCCATATCGAGTTCAACTCTGCGGAGGAAACTGACAAGAACAGTAGATCTTCTTCAGTCCAATACACTGTACAGGCTGGGAACAGACGCCAGTGCTATTTGCCCTGTGTATGACAATGCGAGCGCAATAGTGACTCTTCTTACCAGAAAACAACTCTTGCTTGTAGGACCAGAAACTGCATGTGATTCAACTCCATTTAGGTCTGGGAAGCAAACACTATCTTGCCTTACAAGAAACACACTCTGCTTTTGAGAAAAGATCACTCTTCTACTCTACTGTGTTTCCTATAGGGCCAGAACAGTGAGCTTGCTCAGAACAAAAGAACTGTGCTTCCTACACACATGGCCGTATCTACTTCAATTCTGCTTAGGAAACTGACAAGAACAGTAGCTCCTCTTCAGTCCAATACACTGTACATCCTGGGAACAGACACCAGTGCTATTTGCACTGTGTATGTCAATGGGAGCGCAAGGGTGACTATCCTTACGAGAAAACAACTCTTGCTCGTAGGACCAAAAACTGCATGGGATTCAACTCCATTTAGGACTGGGAAACAAACGCTAGCTCGCCTTACAAGAAACACACTCTGCTTTTGAGAAAAGAGCACTCTTCTACTCTACTCTGTTTCCTATAGGGCCAGTACAGTGAGCTTGCTCAGAACAAAAGAACTGTGCTTCCTACACAAATGGCCATATTCAGTTCAATTCTGCTTAGGAAACTGACAAGAACAGTAGCTCCTCTTCAGTCCAATACACTGTACTTGCTGGGAACAGATGCGAGTGCTATTTGCACTGTGTTTGGCAATGGGAGCGCAATAGTGACTTTCCTTACCAGAAAACAACTCTTGCGCGTAGGACCAAAAACAGCATGTGATTCAACTCCATTTAGGACTGGGAAATAAACGCTAGCTCGCCTTACAAGAAACACACTCTGCTTTTGAGAAAAGAGCACTCTTTTACTCTACTGTGTTTCCTATGGGGTCCGAACAGTGAGCTTGCTCAGAACAAAAGAACTGTGCTTCCTGTACAAACGGGCCATATCTAGTTCAACTCTGCTTAGGAAACTGACAAGAACAGTACCTCCTCTTCATTCCAATACACTGTAATTGATTGGAACAGACGCAAGTGTTACTTGTACTGTGTATGGCAATGGGAGCGCAATAGTGACTCTACTTACCAAAAAATAACTCTACTCGTAGGATTGGAATCTGGATGTGATTCAAACTCATTTAGGACTGGGAAACAAAAGCTAGCTCGCCTTACAAGAAACACACTCTGCTTTTGAGAAAAGAGCACTCTTCTTCTCTACTATGTGTCCTATGGGTTCCGAACAGTGAGCTTGCTCAGAACAAAAGAACTGTGCTTCCTACGCACACGGGCCATATCTAGTTCAACTCTGCTTAGGAAACTGACAAGAACAGTAGCTCCTCTTCCGTCCAATACACTGTACTTGCTGGGAACAGATGCCAGTGCTATTTGCCCTGTGTATTGCAAAGGGAGCACAATAGTGACTCTTCTTACCAGAAAACAACTCTTGCTCTTAGGACCAGAAACTGCATGTGATTCAACTCCATTTAGCACTGGGAAGCAAACGCTAAGTACCCTTACACTAAACACACTCGACTTTTGAGAAAAGAGCACTCTTCTACTCTACTGTGTTTCCTATGGGGTCCGAACAGTGAGCTTGCTCAGAACAAAAGAACTGTGCTTCTTACACACACGGGCCATATCTAATTCAACTCTGCTTAGGAAACTGACAAGAACAGTAGCTCCTCTTCATTCCAATACACTGTACTTGCTGGGAACAGAAGCGAGGGCTATTTGCATTGTGTATGGCAAAAGGAGCTCAATTGTGACTCCTCTAACCAGAAAACAACTCTTGCTCGTAGGACCAAAAACTGCATGTGTATTTCAACTCCATTTAGGACTGGGAAACAAACGCTAGCTCGCCTTACAAGGAACACACTCTGCTTTTGAGAAAAATGCACTCTTCTAATCTACTGTGTTTCCTATGGGGTTCGAAATGTGAGCTTGCTCAGAACAAAAGAACTGTGCTTCCTACACACACGTGCCATATCTTGTTGAATTCTGCTTAGGAAACTGACAAGAACAGTAGCTACTCTTCAGTCCAATACACTGTATTTGCTGGAACAGACGCGAGTGCTATTTGCAATGTTTATGGCAAAAGGAGCACAATAGTGACTTTCCTTACCAGAAAACATCCCTTGCTCGTAGGACCAGAAACTGCATGTGATTCAACTCCATTTTGGACTGGGAAACAAACGCTAGCTCGCCTTACAAGAAACACACTCTGCTTTTGAGAAAAGAGCACTCTTCTATTCTACTGTGTTTCCTATGGGGTCTGAACAATTAGCTTGCTCAGAACAAAAGAACTGTGCTTCCTACACACACGGGCCAAATCTAGTTAAACTCTGCTTAGGAAACTGAAAAGAACAGTAGATCCTCTTCAGTCCCATACGCTGTACAACCTGGGTACAGACGCCAGTGCTATTTGCACTGTGTATGGCAATGGGAGCGCAATAGTGACTCTTCTTACCAGAAAACAGCTCTTGCTCGTAGGACCAGAAACTGGATGTGATTCAACTCCATTTAGGATTGGGAAAAAATGCTAGCTCACCTTACAAGAAACACACTCTGCTTTTGAGAAAAGAGCACTCTTCTACTCTACTGTGTTTCCTATGGGGTCCAAACAGTGAGCTTGCTCAGAACAAAAGAACTGTGCTTCCTACACACACGGGCCATATCTAGTTCAATTTTCCTTAGGAAACTGACAAGAACAGTAGCTCCTCTTCAGTCCAATACACTGTACTTGCTGGGAACAGACGCGAGTGCTATTTGCACTGTGTATGGCAATGGGAGCACAATAGTGACTTTCCTTACCAGAAAACAACTCTTGCTCATAGGAACGGAAACTGAATGTGATTCAACTCCATTTAGGACTGGGAAACAAACGCTAGCTCGCCTTACAAGAAACACACTCTGCTTTTGAGGAAAGAGCACTCTTCTACTCTACTGTGTTTCCTATAGGGCCAGAACAGTGAGCTTGCTGAGTACAAACGAACTGTGCTTCCTACACACATGGGCCATATCTAGTTCAACTCTGCTTATGAACCTGACAAGAACAGTAGATCCTCTTCAGTCCAATACACTGTACATGCTGGGAACAGAGGCCAGTGCTATTTGCCCTGAGTATGACAATGGGAGCAATAGTGGGTCTTATTACCAGAAAAAACTCTTGCTCGTAGGACCAGAAACTGCATGTGATTCAACTCCATTTAGGACTGGGAAACAAACGCTAGCTCGCCTTACAAGAAACACACTCTGCTTTTGAGCAAAGAGCACTCTTCTACTCTACTGTGTTTCCTATAGGGCTAGAACAGTGAGCTTGCTCAGAACAAAAGAACTGTGCTTCCTACACACACAGGCCATATCTAGTTCAATTCTGCTAAGAAAACTGACAAGAACAGTAGATCCTCTTCAGTCCAATACACTGTACATGCTGGGTACAGACGCCAGGGCTATTTGCACAGTGTATGGCAATGGGAGCACAATAGTGACTCTTCTTACCAGAAAACAACTCTTGCTCATAGGACCAGAAACTGCATATGAGTCAACTCCATTTAGGACTGGGAAACAAACGCAAGCTCGCCTTACAAGAAACACACTCTGCTTTTGAGAAAAGAGCACTCTTCTACTCTACTGTGTTTCCTATGGGGTCCAAACAGTGAGCTTGCTCAGAACAAAAGAACTGTGCTTCCTACACACACGGGCCATATCTAGTTCAATTCTGCTTAGGAAACTGACAAGAACAGTAGCTCCTCTTCAGTCCAATACACTGTACTTGCTGGGAACAGACGCGAGTGCTATTTGCACTGTGTATGGCAATGGGAGCGCAATAGTGACTTTCCTTACCAGAAAACAACTCTTGCTCATAGGAACGGAAACTGCATGTGATTCAACTCCATTTAGGACTGGGAAACAAACAGTAGCTCGCCTTACAAGAAACACACTCTGCTTTTGAGAAAAGAGACTCTTCTCTCTACTGTGTTTCCTATGGTGTTCGAACAGTGAGCTTGCTCAGAACAAAAGAACTGTGCTTCCTACACACATGGGCCTTATCTAGTTCAACTTTGCTTAGGAAACTGGCAAGAACAGTAGCTCCTCTTCAGACCAATACACTGTACTTGCTGGAAACAGACGCGAGTCTTATTTGTACTATGTATGGCAATGGGAGTGCAATAGTGACTCTTCTTATCAGAAAACAACTCTTGCTCGTAGAACCAAAAACTGCATTTGATTCAACTCCATTTACGACTGGGAAACAAACGCTAGCTCGCCTTACAAGAAAAACACTCTGTTTTGAGAAAAGAGCACTCTTCTACTCTACTGTGTTTTCTATGTGGTCCAAACAGTGAGCTTGGTGAGAACAAAAGAACTGTGCTTCCTACACACACGGGCCATATCTAGTTCAACTCTGTTTAGGAAACTGACAAGAACAGTAGATCCTCTTCAGTCCAATACCCTGTACTTGCTGGGAACAGACGCGAGGGCTATTTGCACTGTGTATGGCAAAGGGAGCGCAATAGTGACTCTTCTTACCAGAAAACAACTCTTGCTCGTAGGACCAGAAACTGCATGTGTATTTCATCTCCATTTAGGACTGGGAAACAAACGCTAGCTCGCCTTACAAGAAACACACTCTGCTTTTGAGAAAAATGCACTCTTCTACTCTACTGTGTTTCCTATGGGGTTCGAAATGTGAGCCTGCTCAGAACAAAAAACTGTGCTTCCTACACACACGGGCATATCTTGTTCAATTCTGCTTAAGAAACTGACAAGAACAGTAGAACCTCTTCAGTCCAATAGACTGTACATGCTGGGAACAGACGCGAGTGCTATTTGCCCTGTGTGTGACAATGGGAGTGCAATAGTGACTCTTCTTACTAGAAAACAACTCTTGCTCGTATGAACATAAACTGCATGTGATTCAACTCCATTTAGGACTGGGAAACAAACGCTAGCTTGCCTTACAAGAAACACAGTCTGCTTTTGAGGAAAGAGCACTCTTGTACTCTACTGTGTTTCCTATAGGGCCAGAACAGTGAGCTTGCTGAATACAAAAGTACTGTGCTTCCTAAACACATGGGCGATATCTAGTTCAACTCTGCTTAGGAACCTGACAAGAACAGTAGGTCCTCTTCAGTCCAATACACTGTACATGCTGGGAACAGAGGCTAGTGCTATTTGCCCTGAGTATGAAATGGGAGCACAATAGTGACTCTTATTACCAGAAAAAACTCTTGCTTATAGGACCAGAAACTGCATGTGATTCAACTCCATTTAGGACTGGAAAACAAACGCTAGCTCGTCTTACAAGATACTCACTCTGCTTTTGAGAAAAGAGCACTCTTCTACACTACTGTGTTTCCTATAGGGCCAGAACAGTGAGCGTGCTCAGAACAATAGAACAGTGCTTCCTACACACACGGGCCATATCTAGTTCAATTCTGCTTAGGAAACTGACAAGAACAGTAGATCCTCTTCAGTCCAATACACTGTACATGCTGGGTACACACGCCAGTGCTATTTGCACTGTGTATGGCAATGGGAGCGCAATAGTGACTCTTCTTACCAGAAAATATCTCTTGCTCCTAGCACCAGAGACTGCATGTGATTCAACTCCATTTAGGACTGGGAAACAAACGCTAGCTCGCCTTACAAGAAACACACTCTGATTTGAGAAAAGAGCACTCTTCTACTCTACTGTGTTTCCTAAGGGGTCCAAACAGTGAGCTTGCTCAGAACAAAAGAACTGTGCTTCCTACACACACGGGCCATATCTAGTTCAATTCTGCTTAGGAAACTGACAAGAACAGTAGCTCCTCCTCAGTCCAATACACTGTACTTGCTGGGAACAGACGCGAGTGCTATTTGCACTGTGTATGGCAAAGGGAGCACAATAGTGACTTTCTTACCAGAAAACAACTCTTGCTTGTAGGAACGGAAACTGCATGTGATTCAACTCCATTTAGGACTGCGAAACAAATGCTAGCTTGCCTTACAAAAAACACAGTCTGCTTTTGAGGAAAGAGCACTCTTCTACTCTACTGTGTTTCCTATAGGGCCAGAAGAGTGAGCTTGCTGAGTACAAAAGAACTGTGCTTCCTACACACATGGGCCATATCTAGTTCAACTCTGCTTAGGAAACTGACAAGAACAGTAGCTCCTCTTCAGTCCAATACACTGTACTTGCTGGGAACAGACGCGAGGGCTATTTGCACTGTGTATGGCAAAGGGAGCGCAATAGTGACTCTTCTTACCAGAAAACAACTCTTGCTCGTAGGACCAGAAACTGCATGTGATTCAACTCCATTTAGGACTGGGAAACAAACGCTAGCTTGCCTTACAAGAAACCCACTCTGCTTTTGAGAAAAGAGCACTCTTCTACTCTACTGTGTTTCCTATGGGGTCCAAACAGTGAGCTTGCTTAGAACAAAAGAACTGTGCTTCATACACACACGGGCCATATCTAGTTCAATTCTGCTTAGGAAACAGACAAGAACAGTAGCTCCTCTTCAGGCCAATACACTGTACTTGCTGTGAACAGACGCGAGTGCTATTTGCACTGTGTATGGCAATGGGAGCGCAATAGTGACTTTCCTTACCAGAAAACAACTCTTGCTTGTAGGAACAGAAACTGCATGTGATTCAACTCCATTTAGGACAGTGAAACAAACGCTAGCTCGCCTTACAAAAAACACAGTCTGCTTTTGAGGAAAGAGCACTCTTCTACTCTACTGTGTTTCCTATAGGGCCAGAACAGTGAGCTTGCTGAGTACAAAAGAACTGTGTTTCCTACACACATGGGCCATATCTAGTTCAACTCTGCTTAGGAAACTGAGAAGAACAGTAGCTCCTCTTCAGTCCAATACACTGTACTTGCTGGGAACAGACGAGAGGGCTATATGCACTGTGTATGGCAAAGGGAGCGCAATAGTGACTCTTCTTACCAGAAAACAACTCTTGCTGGTAGGACCAGAAACTTCATGTGTATTTCAACTCCATTTAGGACTGGGAAACAAATGCTAGCTCGCCTTAAAAGAAACGCACTCTGCCTTTGAGAAAAATGCACTCTTCTACTCTATTGTGTTTCCTATGGGGTTCGAAATGTGAACTTGCTCAGAACAAAAGAACTGTGCTTCCTACACACACGGGCCATATCTTGTTCAATTCTGCTTAGGAAACTGACAAGAACAGTAGAACCTCTTCAGTCCTATAGACTGTACATGCTGGGAACAGAGGCCAGTGCTATTTGCCCTGTGTGTGACAATGGGAGCGCAATAGTGACTCTTCTTACCAGAAATCAACTCTTGCTCGTATGACCAGAAACTGCATGTGATTCAACTCCATTTAGGACTGGGAAACAAACGCTAGCTCGCCTTACAAGAAACACACTCTGCTTTTGAGAAAAGAGCACTCTTCTACTCTACTGTGTTTCCTATAGGGCCAGAACACTGAGCTTGCTCAGAACAAAAGAACTGTGCTTCCTTCACACACGGTCCATATCTAGTTCAATTCTGCTTAGGAAACTGACAAGAACAGTAGATCCTCTTCAGTCCAATACACTGTACATCCTGGGTACAGACGTCAGTGCTATTTGCACTGTGTATGGCAATGGGAGCGCAATAGTGACTCTTCTTACCAGAAAACAATTCTTGCTTGTTGGACCAGAAACTGCATGTGATTCAACTCCATTTAGGACTGGGAAACAAACGCTAGCTCGCCTTACAAGAAACACACTCTTCTTTTGAGAAAAGAGCACTCTTCTACTCTACTCTGTTTCCTAAGGTGTCCAAATAGTGAGCTTGCTCAGAACAAAGAAACTGTGCTTCCTACAAACACGGGCCATATCTAGTTCAATTCTGCTTAGGAAACTGACAAGAACAGTATCTCCTCTTCAGTCCAATACACTGTACTTGCTGGGAACAGACGCGAGTGCTATTTGCACTGTGTATGGCAATGGGAGTGCAATAGTGCCTTTCCTTACCAGAAAACAACTCTTGCTCGTAGGAACGGAAACTGCATATGATTCAACTCCATTTATAACTGGGAAACAAATGCTAGCTCGCCTTACAAGAAACACACTTTGCTTTTGATTAAAGAGCACTCTTCTACTCTACTGTGTTTCCTATAGGGCCAGAACAGTGAGCTTGCTGAGCACAAAAGAACTGTGCTTCCTACACACATGGGCCATATCTAGTTCAGCTCTGCTTAGGAACCTGACAAGAACAGTAGATCCTCTTCAGTCCAATACACTGTACATGCTGGGAACAGAGGCCAGTGCTATTTGCCCTGAGTATGGCAATGGGAGCACAATAGTGACTCTTATTAAAAGAAAAACTCTTGCTCGTAGGACCAGAAACTGCATGTGATTCAACTCCATTTGGACTGGGAAACAAACGCTAGCTCGCATTACAAGAAACACACTATGCTTTTGAGAAAAGAGCACTATTCTACTCTACTGTGTTTCCTATAGGGCCAGAACAGTGAGCTTGCTCAGAACAAAAGAACTGTGCTTCCTACACACACGGGCCATATCTAGTTCAATTCTGCTTAGGAAAATGACAAGAACAGTAGATCCTCTTCAGTCCAATACACTGTACATGCTGGGTACAGACGCCAGTGCTATTTGCACTGTGTATGGCAATGGGAGCGCAATAGTGACTCTTCTTACCAGAAAACAACTCTTGCTCGTAGGACCAGAAACTGCATGTGATTCAACTCCATTTAGGACTGGGAAACAAACGCTAGCTCACGTTACACGAAACCCACTCTGCTTTTGAGAAAAGAGCACTCTTCTACTCTACTGTGTTTCCTAAGGGTTCCAAACAGTGAGCTTGCTCAGAACAAAAGAACTGTGCTTCCTACACACACGGGCCATATCTAGTTCAATTCTGCTTAGGAAACTGACAAGAACAGTAGCTCCTCTTCAGTCCAATACACTGTACTTGCTGGGAACAGACGCGAGAGCTATTTGCACTGTGTATGGCAATGGGAGCGCAATAGTGCCTTTCCTTACCAGAAAACAACTCTTGCTCGTAGGAACGGAAACTGCATGTGATTCAACTCCATTTAGGACTGGGAAACAAACGCTAGCTCGCCTTACAAAAAACACAGTCTGCTTTTGAGGAAAGAGCACTCTTCTACTCTACTGTGTTTCCTATAGGGCCAGAAGAGTGAGCTTGCTGAGTACAAAAGAACTGTGCTTCCTACACACATGGGCCATATGTAGTTCAACTCTCCTTAGGAAACTGACAAGAACAGTAGCTCCTCTTCAGTCCAATACACTGCACTTGCTGGGAACAGACGAGAGGGCTATATGCACTGTGTATGGAAATGGAGCGCAATAGTGACTCTTCTTACCAGAAAACAACTCTTGCTGGTAGGACCAGAAACTTCATTTGTATTTCAACTCCATTTAGGACTGGGAAACAAATGCTAGCTCACCTTACAAGAAACACACACGGCCTTTGAGAAAAATGCACTCTTCTACTCTACAGTGTTTCTTATGGGGTTCGAAATGTGAGCTTGCTCAGAACAAAAGAACTGTGCTTCCTACACACACGGGCCATATCTTGTTCAATTCTGCTTAGGAAAATGACAAGAACAGTAGAACCGCTTCAGTCCTATAGACTGTACATGCTGGGAACAGACGCCAGTGCTATTTACCCTGTGTGTGACAATGGGAGCGCAATAGTGACTCTTCTTACCAGAAATCAACTCTTGCTCGTAGGACCAGAAACTGCATGTGATTCAACTCCATTTAGGACTGGGAAACAAACGCTAGCTCGCCTTACAAGAAACACACTCTTCTTTTGAGAAAAGAGCACTCTTCTACTCTACTCTGTTTCCTAAGGTGTCCAAATAGTGAGCTTGCTCAGAACAAAGAAACTGTGCTTCCTACAAACACGGGCCATATCTAGTTCAATTCTGCTTAGGAAACTGACAAGAACAGTATCTCCTCTTCAGTCCAATACACTGTACTTGCTGGGAACAGACGCGAGTGCTATTTGCACTGTGTATGGCAATGGGAGCGCAATAGTGCCTTTCCTTACCAGAAAACAACTCTTGCTCGTAGGAACGGAAACTGCATGTGATTCAACTCCATTTATAACTGGGAAACAAATGCTAGCTCGCCTTACAAGAAACACACTTTGCTTTTGATTAAAGAGCACTCTTCTACTCTACTGTGTTTCCTATAGGGCCAGAACAGTGAGCTTGCTGAGCACAAAAGAACTGTGCTTCCTACACACATGGGCCATATCTAGTTCAGCTCTGCTTAGGAACCTGACAAGAACAGTAGATCCTCTTCAGTCCAATACACTGTACATGCTGGGAACAGAGGCCAGTGCTATTTGCCCTGAGTATGGCAATGGGAGCACAATAGTGACTCTTATTAAAAGAAAAACTCTTGCTCGTAGGACCAGAAACTGCATGTGATTCAACTCCATTTGGACTGGGAAACAAACGCTAGCTCGCCTTACAAGAAACACACTATGCTTTTGAGAAAAGAGCACTATTCTACTCTACTGTGTTTCCTATAGGGCCAGAACAGTGAGCTTGCTCAGAACAAAAGAACTGTGCTTCCTACACACACGGGCCATATCTAGTTCAATTTTGCTTAGGAAACTGACAAGAACAGTAGATCCTCTTCAGTCCAATACACTGTACATGCTGGGTACAGACGGCAGTGCTATTTGCACTGTGTATGGCAATGGGAGCGCAATAGTGACTCTTCTTACCAGAAAACAACTCTTGCTCGTAGGACCAGAAACTGCATGTGATTCAACTCCATTTAGGACTGGGAAACAAACGCTAGCTCACCTTACACGAAACCCACTCTGCTTTTGAGAAAAGAGCACTCTTCTACTCTACTGTGTTTCCTAAGGGTTCCAAACAGTGAGCTTGCTCAGAACAAAAGAACTGTGCTTCCTATACACACGGACCATATCTAGTTCAATTCTGCTTAGGAAACTGACAAGAACAGTGCTCCTCTTCAGTCCAATACACTGTACTTGCTGGGAACAGACGCGAGTGCTATTTGCACTGTGTATGGCAAAGGGAGCACAATAGTGACTTTCCTTACCAGAAAACAACTCTTGCTTGTAGGAACGGAAACTGCATGTGATTCAACTCCATTTAGGACTGGGAAACAAACGCTAGCTCGCCTTACAAGAAACACACTCTGCTTTTGAGAAAAGAGCACTCTTCTACTCTACTGTGTTTCCTATAGGGCAAGAACAGTGAGCTTGCTCAGAACAAAAGAACTGTGCTTCCTACACACACGTGCTATATCTAGTTCAACTCTGCTTAGGAAACTGACAAGAACAGTAGCTCCTCTTCAGTCCAATACACTGTACTTGCTGGGAGCAGACGCGAGTGCTATTTGCAGTGTGTATGGCAATGGGAGCGCAATAGTGACTCTTCTTACTAGAAAACAACACTTGCTCGTAGGAGCAAAAACTGCATGTGATTCAACTCCATTTTGGACTGGGAACCAAACGCTAGCTCGCCTTACAAGAAACACACTCTGCTTTTGAGAAAAGAGCACTCTTCTACTCTTCTGTGTTTCCTATATGGCCACAAGAGTGAGCTTGCTCAGAACAAAAGAACTGTGCTTTCTACACACACGGGCCCTATCTAGTTCAACTCTGCTTAGGAAACTGACAAGAACAGTAGCTCCTCTTCAGTCTAATACACTGTACTTGCTGGGAACAGACGCGAGTGCTACTTGCCCCGTGTATAGCAATGGGAGCGCAATAGTGACTCGTCTTACCAGAAAACAACTCTTGCTCGTAGGACCAAAAACTGCATGTGATTCAACTCCATTTAGGACTGGGAAACAAACGCTAGCTCGCCTTACAAGAAACACACTCTGCTTTTGAGAAAAGAGCACTCTTCTACTCTATTGTGTTTCCTATAGGGCCAGAACAGTGAGCTTGCTCAGAACAAAAGAACTTTGCTTCCTACACACACGGGACATACCTAGTTCAACTCTGCTTAGGGAACTGACAAGAACAGTAGCTCCTCTTCAGTCCAATACACTGTACTTGCTGGGAACAGACGCGAGTGCTATTTGAACTGTGTATGGCAAAGGAAGCACAATAGTGAAATTCCTTTCCAGAAAACATCTCTTGCTCGTAGGACAGAAACTGCATGTGATTCAACTCCATTTAGGACTGGGAAACAAATGCTAGCTCGCCTTACAAGAAACACACTCTGCTTTTGAGAAAAGAGGACTCTTCTACTCTGCTGTGTTTTCTATAGGCCAGAAGAGTGAGCTTGCTCAGAACCAAAGAACTGTGCTTCCTACACACACGGGCCATACCTGGTTCAACTCTGCTTAGGGAACTGACACGAACAGTAGCTCCTCTTCAGTCCAATACACTGTACTTGCTGGGAACAGACGCGAGTGCTATTTGCCCTGTTTATGTCAATGGGAGCGCAATAGTGACTCTTCTTACCAGAAAACAATTCTTGCTGTTAGGACCAGAAACTGCATGTGATTCAAGTCCTTTTAGAACTGGGAAACAAATGCTAGCTCGCCTTACAAGAAACATACTCTGCTTTTGAGAAAAGAGCACTCTTCTATTCTACTGTATTTCCTATGGGGTCCGAACAGTGAGCTTGCTCAGAACAAAAGACCTGTGCTTCCTACACACACGGGCCATATCTAGTTCAACTCTGCTTAGGAAACTGACAAGAACAGTAGATCCTCTACAGTCCAATACACTGTACTTGCTGGGAACAGACGCGAGTGCTATTTGAACAGTGTATGGCAAAGAGAGCACAATAGTGACTTTCTTTACCAGAAAACATCCATTGCTCCTAGGACCAAAAACTGCATGTGATTCAACTCCATTTAGGACTGGGAAACATACGCTAGCTCTCCTTACAAGAAACACGCTCTGCTTTTGAGAAAAGAGCATTCTTCTACTCTACTGTGTTTCCTATAGGGCCAGAACAGTGAGCTTGCTCAGAACAAAAGAACTGTGCTTCCTACAAACACGGGCTATATCTAGTTCAACTCTGCTTAGGAAACTGACAAGAACAGTAGCTCCTCTTCAGTCCAATACACTGTACTTGTTGGGAGCAGACACGAGTGCTATTTGCACTGTGTGTGGCAATGGGAGCGCAATAGTGACTCTTCTTACCAGAAAACAACTCTTGCTCGTAGGACCAGAAACTGCATGTGATTGAATTCCATTTAGGCCTGGGAAACAAACGCTAGCTCTCCTTACAAGAAACACACTCTGCTTTAGAGAAAAGAGCACTCTTTTACTCTATTGTGTTTCCTATAGGGCCAGAAAAGTGAGCTTGCTCAGAACAAAAGAACTGTACTTCCTACACACACGGGCCATATCTAGTTCAACTCTGCTTAGGAAACTGAGAAGAAAAGTAGCTCTTCTTCATGCCAATACACTGTACATGCTGGGAACAGACGCGAGTGCAATTTGCACTGTGTATGGCAATGAGAGCACAACAGTGACAATCCTTACCAGAAAACAACTCTTGCTCATAGGACCAAAAACTGCATGTGATTCAACTCCATTTAGAACTGGGAAATAAACGCTAGCTCGCCTTACAAGAAACACACTCTGCTTTTGAGAAAAGAGCACCCTTCTACTCTACTGTGTTTCCTATAAGGCCAGAACAGTAAGCTTGCACAGAACAAAAGAAGTATGCTTCCTACACACACGGCCATATCTACTTCAATTCAGCTTAGGAAACTGACAAGAACAGGATACCCTCTTCAGTCAAATACACTGCACATGCTGGGAACAGACACCAGTGCTATTTGCCCTGTGTATGACAATGGGAGCTCAATAGTGACTCTTCTTACGAGAAAACAACTCTTGCTCGTAGGACCAGAAACTGCATGGGACTCAACTCCATTTAGGACTGGGAAAGAAACGCAAGCTTGCCTTACAAGAAACACACTCTCCTTTTGAGAAAAGAGCACTCTTCTATTCTACTGTGTTTCCTATAGGGCCAGAACAGTGAACTTGCTCAGAACAAAAGAACTGTGCTTCCTACACACAGGGGCCATATCTAGTTCAACTCTGCTTAGGAAACTGACAAGAACAGAAGCTCCTCTTCAGTCCAATACACTGTACTTGCTGGGAACAGATGCGAGTGCTATTTGCACTATGTATGGCAATGGGAGCACAATAATAACTTTCCTTACCAGAAAACAACTCTTGCTCGTAGGACCAGAAACTGCATGTGATTCAACTCCATTTAGGACTGGGAAACAAACGCTAGCTCGCCTTAGAAGAAACCCACTCTGCTTTTGAGAAAAGAGCACTCTTCTACTCTACTGTGTTTCCTATGGGGTCCGAACAGTGAGCTTGCTCAGAACAAAAGAACTTTGCTTCCTACACACACGGGCCATATCTAGTTCAACTCTGCTTAGGAAACTGACCAGAACAGTAGCTCCTCTTCAGTCCAATACACTGTACTTGCTCGGAACAGACACCAGTGCTCTTTGCACTGTGTATGGCAAAGGGAGCGCAATAGTGACTTTCCTTACCAGAAAACAACTCTTGCTGGTAGGACCAAAAACTGCATGTGGTTCAACTCCATTTAGGACTGGGAAACAAACGCTAGCTCGCCTTACAAGAAACACACTCTGCTTTTGAGAAAAGAGCACTCTTCTACTCTACTGTGTTTCCTGTAGGTCCAGAACAGAGAGCTTGCTCAGAACAAAAGAACTGTGCTTCCTATATACACGGCCATATCTAGTTAAATTCTGATTAGGAAACTGACAAGAACAGTAGATCCTCCTCAGTCCAATACACTGTACATGCTGGGAACAGACGCCAGTGCTATTTGCCCTGTGTATGACAATGGGAGCAAAATAGTGACTCTTCTTACCAGAAAACAAATCTTGCTCATAGAACCACAAACTGCATGGGATTCAACTCCATTTAGTACTGGGAAACAAACGCTATCTCGCCTCACAAGAAACACACTCTGCTTATGAGAAAAGAGCACTCTTCTTCTGTACTGTATTTCCTATGGGTTCTGAACAGTGAGCTTGCTCAGAACAAAAGGACTGTGCTTCCTACACACACGGGCCATATCTAGTTCAACTCAGCTTAGGAAACTGACAAGAACAGTAGCTTCTCTTCAGTCCAATACACTGTACTTGCTGGGAACAGACGCGAGAGCTATTTCCACTATGTATGTCAATGGGAGCGCAATATTGACTCTTCTTACCAGAAAACCAACTTGCTCATAGGACCACAAACTGCATGTGATTCAACTCCATTTAGGACTACAAAACAAACGCTAGCTCGCCTTACAAGAAGCACACTCTTTTTTTTACAAAAGAGCACTCTTCTACTCTACTGTGTTTCCTATGGGGTCCAAACAGTGAGCTTTCTCAGAACAAAAGATCTGTGCTTCCTACCCACATGGACCATATCTAGTTCAACTCTGCTTAGGAAACTGAGAAGAACAGTAGCTCCTCTTCAGTCCAATACACTGTACTTGCTGGGAACAGACGCGAGTGCTATTTGCACTGTGTATGGCATTTCGGGCACAATAGTGACTCTTCTTAGTAGAAAACAACTCTTGCTCGTAGGACCAAAAACTGCATGTGACTCAATTCCTTTTAGGACTGGGAATCAAACGCGAGCTCACCTTACAAGAAACACACTCTGCTTTAGAGAAAAGAGCACTCTTCTCCTCTACTCTGTTTCCTACAGGGCCAGAACAGTGAGCTTGCTCAGAACATTATAACTGTGCTTCCTACACACACGGGCCATATCTAGTTCAACTCTGCTTAGGAAACTGACAAGAACAGTAGCTCCTCTTTAGTCTGATACACTGTACTTGCTGGGAACAGATGCGAGTGCTATTTGCACTGTGTATGGCAATGGGAGCACAATAGTGACTTTCCTTACCAGAAAACAACTCTTGCTCGTAGGACCAGAAACTGCATGTGATTCAACTCCATTTAGGACTGGGAAACAAACGCTAGCTTGCCGTACAAGAAACACACTCTGCTTTTGAGAAAAGAGCACTCTTCTACTCTATTGTGTTTCCTATGGGGTCCGAACAGTGAGCTTGCTCTGAACAAAAGAACTGTGCTTCCTACACACGCGGCCATACCTAGTTCAATTCTGCTTAGGAAACTGACAAAAACAGTAGCTCCTCTTCAGTCTGATACACTGTACTTGCTGGGAACAGACGCGAGTGCTATTTGCACTGTGTATGGCAATGGGAGCGCAATAGTGACTTTCCTTACCAGAAAATAACTCTTGTTCGTAGGACCAGAAACTGCATGTGATTCAACTCCATTTAGGAATAGGAAACAAACGCTAGCTTGCCTTACAAGAACCACACTCTGCTTTTGAGAAAAGAGCACTCTTCTACTCTACTGAGTTTCCTATAGGGCCAGAACAGTGAGCTTGCTCAGAACATAAGAACTGTGTTTTCTACACACACGGTCCTTATCTAGTTCAACTCTGCTTAGGAACCTGACAAGAACAGTAGCTCCTCTTCAGTCCGATACACTGTTCGTGCTGAGAACAGACGCGAGTGCTATTTGAACTGTGAATCGCAAATGGAGCACAATAGTCACTCGTCTTACCAGAAAACAACTCTTGCTCGTAGGACAAAAAACTGCATGTGACTCAACTCCATTTACGACTATGAAACAAACTCTAGCTCGCCTTAGAAGAACCACACTCTGCTTTTGAGAAAAGAGCACTCTTCTACTCTACTGTGTTTCCTATAGGACCAGAACAGTGAGCTTGCTCAAAACAAATGAACTGTGCTTCCTAGACACACGGGCCATATCTAGTTCAACTCTGCTTAGGAAACTGAGAAGAACAGTAGCTCCTCTTCAGTCTAATACACTGTATTTGATGGGAACAGATGCCAGTGCTATTTGCACTGTGTATGGCAATGGGAGCGCAATAGTGACTTTCCTTACCAGAAAACAACTCTTGCTCGTAGGACCAGAAACTGCATGTGATTCAACTCCATTTAGGACTGGGAAAAAAACGCTAGCTCGCCTTACAAGAAACAAACTCTGCTTTAGAGAAAAGAGCACTCTTCTACTCTACTGTGTTTCCTATAGGCCCAGAACAGTGAGCTTGCTCAGAACATAAGAACTGTGCTTACTACACACACGGGCCTTAACTAGTTCAACTCTGCTTAGGAACCTGACAAGAATAGTAGATCCTCTTCAGTCCAATACACTGTACTTGCTGGGAACAGACGCCAGTGCTATTTGTCCTGTGTATGGCAATGGCAGCGCAATAGTGACTATTCTTACCATAAAACAACTCTTGCTCGTAGGACCAGAAACTGCATGTGATTCCACTCCATTTAGGACTGGGACACAAACGCTAGCTCGCCTTACAAGAAACACACTCTGCTTTAGAGAAAAGAGCACTCTTCTACTCTACTGTGTTTCCTATGGGGTCCAAACAGTGAGCTTGCTCAGAACAAAAGAACTGTGCTTCCTACACACGAGGACCTTATGTAGTTCAACTCTGCTTAGGAAACTGACAAGAACAGTAGCTCCTATTCAGTCCAATACACTGTACTTGCTGGGAAAAGATGCGAGTGCTATTTGCCTTGTGTAGGGCAATGGGAGCGCAATAGTGACTTTCCTTACCAGAAAAAAACTCTTGTTCGTAGGACCAGAAACTGCATGTGATTCAACTTTATTTAGGACTAGGAAACAAACGCTAGCTTGCCTTACAAAAATACACTGTGCTTTTGAGAAAAGAGCACTCTTCTACTCTTCTGTGTTTCCTATAGGGCCAGAACAGTGAGCTTGCTAAGAACATAAGAACGGTGCTTCCTACACACACGGGCCATATCTAGTTCAACTCTGCTTAGGAAACTGACAAGAACAGTAGCTCCTCTTCAGTCCGATACACTGTACTTGCGCGCAACAGAAGCGAGAGCTATTTGCACTATGTATGGCAAGGGGAGCACAATAGTGACTTTCCTTACCAGAAAACAACTCTTGCTCATAGGACAAAAAGCTGCATGTGACTCAACTCCATTTAGGACTGGGAAACAAACGCTAGCTCGCCTTACAAGAAACACACTTTGCTTTTGAGAAAAGAGCACTCTTCTACTCTACTGTGTTTCGGATGGGGTCAGAACAGTGAGCTTGCTCAGAACAAAGAACTGTGCTTCCTACACACACGGCCATATCTAGTTCAATTCTGCTTAGGAACCTGACAAGAACAGTAGATCCTCTTCAGTCCAATACACTGTACTTGCTGGGAACAGACGCCAGTGCTATTTGTCCTGTGTATGTCAATGGCAGCGCAATAGTGACTCTTCTTACCAGAAAACAACTCTTGCTCGTAGGACCAGAAACTGCATGTGATTCAACTCCATTTAGGACTGGGAAACAAAAGCTAGCTCACCTCACATGAAACACACTCTACTTTTGAGAAAAGAACACTCTTCTACTCTACTGTGTTTCCTATGGGGTCTGAACAGTGAGCTTGCTAAGAACAAAACAAATGTGCTTCCTACACACACGGGCCATATCTAGTTCAACTCTGCTTAGGAAACTGACAAGAACAGTAGATCCTCTTCAGTACAATACACTGTACTTGCGGGAAACAGACGCGAGTGCTATTTGCACTGTGTATGGCAATTGGAGCACAATAGTGACTTGTCTTACCAGAAAACAACTCTTGCTCGTAGGACAAAAAACTGCATGTGACTCAACTCCATTTAGGACTGGGAAACAAGCGCTAGCTCGACTTCCAAGAAACACACTCTGCTTTTGAGAAAAGAGCACTCTTCTACTCTATTGTGTTTCCTATGTGTCCCGAACAGTGAGCTTGCTCAGAACAAAAAATCTGTGCTTCCTACACACACGGCCATATCTAGTTCAAGTCTGCTTAGGAACCTGACAAAACAGTATATCCTCTTCAATCCAATACACTGTACTTGCTGGGAACAGACGCCAGTGCTATTTGTCCTGTGTATGGCAATGGCAGCGCAATAGTGACTCTTCTTACCAGAAAATAACTCTTGCTCGTAGGACCAGAAACTGCATGTGATTCAACTCCATTTAGGACTGGGAAACAAACTCTAGCTCGCTTTACAAGAAACACACTCTGCTTTTGAGAAAAGAGCACTCTTCTACTCTACTGTGTTTCCTATAGGGCCAGAAGAGTGAACTTGCTCAGAACATAAAAACTGTGCTTCCTACACACACGGCCATATCTAGTTCAATTCTGCTTAGCAACCTGACAAGAACAGTAGATCCTCTTCAGTACAATACACTGTACTTGCTGGGAACAGACGCCAGGGCTATTTGTCCTGTGTATGGCAATGGCAGCGCAATAGTGACTCTTCTTACCATAAAACAACTCGTGCTCGTAGGACTAGAAAAGGCATGTGATTCAACTCCATTTAGGACTGGGAAACAAACGTTAGCTCGCCTTACAAGAAACACACTCTGCTTTAGGGAAAAGAGCACTCTTCTACTCTATTGTGTTTCCTATAGGGCCAGAACAGTGAGCTTGCTCAGAACAAAAGAACTGTGCTTCCCACACACGGGCCATAAGTAGTTCAACTCTGCATAGGATACTGACAAGAACAGTGGCTCCTCTTCAGTCCGATACACTGTACTTGTTGGGAACAGACTCGAGTGCTATTTGCACTGTGTATGGCAATGGTAGCGCAATAGTGACTTTCCTTACCAGAAAACAACTCTTGTTCGTAGGACCAGAAACTTCATGTGATTCAACTCCATTTAGGACTGGGAAACAAATGCTAGCTCGCCTTACATGAAACACACTCTGCTTCTGAGAAAAGAGCACTCTTCTACTCTACTCTGTTTCCTATGGGGTCCGAACAGTGAGATTGCTCAGAACAAAAGAACTGTGCTTTCTACACACACGGGCCATATCTAGTTCAACTCTGCTTAGGAAACAAACAAGAACAGTAGCTCCTCTTCAGTCCGTTACACTGTACGTGCGCGGAACAGACGCGAGTGCTATTTGCACTGTGTATGGCATTGGAGCACAATAGTGACTCATCTTACCAGAAAACAACTCATGCTAGTAGGACAAAAAACTGCATGTGACTCAACTCCATTTAGGACTGGGAAACAAACACTAGCTCGACTTACAAGAAACACACTCTGCTTTTGAGAAAAGAGCACTCTTCTACTCTACTGTGTTTCCTATGGGGTCCGAAAAGTGAGCTTGCTCAGAACAAAAGAACTGTGCTTCCTACACACACGGCCATATCTAGTTCACTTCTGCTTAGGAACCTGACAAGAACAGTAGATCCTCTTCAGTCCAATACACTGTACTTGCTGGGAACAGACGCCAGTGCTATTTGTCCTGTGTATGGCAATGGCAGCGCAATAGTGACTCTTCTTACCAGAAAACAACTCTTGCTTGTAGGACCAGAAACTGCATGTGATTCAACTCCATTTAGGAATGGGAAACAAAAGCTAGCTCACCTTACAAGAAACACACTCTGCTTTAGAGAAAAGAGCACTCTTCTACTCTACTGTGTTTCCTATAGGGCCAGAACAGTGAGCTTGCTCAGAACAAAAGAACTGTGCTTCCTACACACGGGCCATAACTAGATCAACTCTGCTTAGAAAACTGACAAGAACAGTAGCTCCTCTTCAGTCCGATACACTGTACTTGCTGGGAACAGACGCTAGTGCTATTTGCACTGTATATGTCAATGGCAGCGCAATAGTGACTTTCTTTACCAGAAAACAACTCTTGCTTGTAAGACCAGAAACTGCATGAGATTCAACTCCATTTAGGACTGGGAAACAAATGCTAGCTCGCCTTACATGAAACACACTCTGCTTTTGAGAAAAGAGCACTCTTCTACTCTACTGTGTTTCCTATGGGGTCCGAACAGTGAGCTTGCTCAGAACAAAAGAACTGTGCTTCCTACACACACGGGCCATATCTAGTTCAACTCTGCTTAGGAAACTGACAAGAACAATAGCTCCTCTTCCTTCCAATAAACTGTACTTGCAGGGAACAGACGCGAGTGGTATTTTCACTGTGTATGGCAATTGGAGCACAATAGTGACTTGTCTTACCAGAAAACAACTCTTTCTCGTAGGACAAAAAACTGCATGTGACTCAACTCCATTTACGACTAGGAAACAAACGCTAGCTCGACTTCCAAGAAACACACTCTGCTTTTGAGAAAAGAGTACTCTTCTACTCTACTGTGTTTCCTATAGAGCCAGAAGAGTGAACTTGCTCAGAACATTAGAACTGTGCTTCCTACACACATGGCCATATCTAGTTCAATTCTGCTTGGGAACCTGACAAGAACAGTAGATCCTCTTCTGTACAATACACTGTACTTGCTGGGAACAGACGCCAGTGCTATTTGTCCTGTGTATGGCAATGGCAGTGAAATAGTGACTCTTCTTACCATAAAACAACCCTTGCTCGTAGGATTAGAAACTGCATGTGATTCAACTCCATTTAGGACTGGGAAACAAACACTAGCTCGACTTACAAGAAACACACTCTGCTTTAGGGAAAAGAGCACTCTTCTACTCTATTGTGTTTCCTATAGGGCCAGAACAGTGAGCTAGCTCAGAACAAAAGAACTGTGCTTCCTACACACGGGCCATAAGTAGTTCAACTATGCTTAGGAAACTGACAGGAACAGTAGCTCCTCTTCAGTCCGATACACTGAACTTGCTGGGAACAGACGTGAGTGCTATTTGCACTGTGTATGACAACGGGAGCGCAATAGTGACTTTCCTTACCAGAAAACAACTCTTGCTCTTAGGACCAGAAACTGCATGTGATTCAACTCCATTTAGGACTGGGAAACAAATGCTAGCTGGCCTTACAAGAAACACACTCTGCTTTTGAGAAAAGAGCACTCTTCTACTCTACTGTGTTTCCTATGGGGTCCGAACAGTGAGCTTGCTCAGGACAAAAGAACTGTGCTTTCTACACACACGGGCCATATCTAGTTCAACTCTGCTTAGGAATTAAAGAAGAACAGTAGCTCCTCTTCAGTCCGATACACTGTACTTGCGGGGAACAGACGCGAGTGCTATTTGCACTGTGTATGGCATTGGAGCACAATAGTTACTCGTCTTACCAGAAAACAACTCTTGCTCGTAGGACAAAAAACTGCATGTGACTCAACTCCATTGAGGACTGGGAAACAAACGCTAGCTTGACTTACAAGAAACAGACTCTGCTTTTGAGAAGAGCACTCTTCTACTCTACTGTGTTTCCTATGGGGTCCGAACAGTGAGCTTGCTCAGAACAAAAGAACTGTGCTTCCTACACACATGGCCATGTCTAGTTCAATTCTGCTTACGAACCTGACAAGAACAGTAGATCCTCTTAAGTCCAATACACTGTACTTGCTGGGAACAGACGCCAGTGCTATTTCTCCTGTGTATGGCAATGGCAGCGCAATAGTGACTCTTCTTACCAGAAAACAACTCTTGCTTGTAGGACCAGAAACTGCATGTGATTCAACTCCATTTAGGACTGGGAAACAAAAGCTAGCTCACCTTACAAGAAACACACTCTGCTTTAGAGAAATTAGCACACTTCTACTCGACTGTGTTTCCTATAGGACCAGAACAGTGAGCTTGCTCAGAACAAAAGAACTGTGCTTCCTCCACACGGGCCATATCTAGTTCAACTCTGCTTAGTAAACTGACAAGAACAGTAGCTCCTATTCAGTCCAATACACTGTACTTGCTGGGAAAATACGCGAGTGCTATTTGCCTTGTGTAGGGCAATGGGAACACAATAGTGACTCTTCTTACCATAAAACAACTCTTGCTCGTAGGACTAGAAACTGCATGTGATTCAACTCCATTTAGGACTGGGAAACAAACGCTAGCTCGCCTTAAAGAAACACACTCTGCTTTAGGGAAAAGAGCACTCTTCTACTCTATTGTGTTTCCTAGAGGGCCAGAACAGTGAGCTTGCTCAGAACAAAAGAACTGTGCTTCCCACACACGGGCCATAACTATTTCAACTCTGCTTAGGAAACTGACAAGAACAGTAGCTCCTCTTCAGTCCGATACACTGTACTTGCTGGGAACAGACTCGAGTGCTATTTGCACTGTGTATGGCAATGAGAGCGCAATAGTGACTTTCCTTACGAGAAAACAACTCTTGCTCGTAGGACCAGAAACTGCATGTGATTCAACTCCATTTAGGACTGGGAAACAAATGCTAGCTTTCCTTACATGAAACACACTCTGCTTTTGAGAAAAGAGCACTCTTCTACTCTACTGTGTTTCCTATGGTGTCTGAACAGTGAGCTTGCTCAGAACAAAAGAACTGTGCTTCCTACACACACGGCCATATCTAGTTCACTTCTGCTTAGGAACCTGAAAAGAACAGTAGATCCTCTTCAGTCCAATACACTGTACTTGCTGGGAACAGACGCCAGTGCTATTTGTCCTGTGTATGGCAATGGCAGCGCAATAGTGACTCTTCTTACCAGAAAACAACTCTTGCTTGTAGGACCAGAAACTGCATGTGATTCAACTCCATTTAGGACTGGGAAACAAAAGCTAGCTCACCGTACAAGAAACACACTCTGCTTTAGAGAAAAGAGCACTCTTCTACTCTACTGTGTTTCCTATAGGGCCAGAACAGTAAGCTTGCTCAGAACAAAAGAACTGTGCTTCCTCCACACGGGCCAAAACTAGTTCAACTCTGCTTAGGAAACTGACAAGAACAGTAGCTCCTCTTCAGTCCCATACACTGTACTTGCTGGGAACAGACGCGAGTGCTATTTGCACTGTGTATGTCAATGGGAGCGCAATAGTGACTTTCCTTACCAGAAAACAACTCTTGCTCGTAAGACCAGAAACTGCATGAGATTCAACTTCTTTTAGGACTGGGAAACAAATGCTAGCTCGCCTTACATGAAACACACTCTGCTTTTGAGAAAAGAGCACTCTTCTATTCTACTGTGTTTCCTATGGGGTCCGAACAGTGAGCTTGCTCAGAACAAAAGAAATGTGCTTCCTACACACACGGGCCATATCTAGTTCAACTCTGCTTAGGAAACTGACAAGAACAATAGCTCCTCTTCCTTCCAATACACTGTACTTGCAGGGAACAGACGCGAGTCCTATTTGCACTCTGTATGGCAATTGGAGCACAATAGTGACTTGTCTTGCCAGAAAACAACTCTTGCTCGTAGGACAAAAAACTGCATGTGACTCAACTCCATTTATGACTAGGAAACAAACGCTAGCTCGACTTCCAAGAAACACACTCTGCTTTTGAGAAAAGAGCACTCTTCTACTCTACTGTGTTTCCTATAGAGCCAGAAGAGTGAACTTGCTCAGAACATTAGAACTGTGCTTCCTACACACATGGCCATATCTAGTTCAATTCTGCTTGGGAACCTGACAAGAACAGTAGATCCTCTTCTGTACAATACACTGTACTTGCTGGGAACAGACGCCAGTGCTATTTGTCCTGTGTATGGCAATGGCAGTGAAATAGTGACTCTTCTTACCATAAAACAACCCTTGCTCGTAGGATTAGAAACTGCATGTGATTCAACTCCATTTAGGACTGGGAAACAAACACTAGCTCGACTTACAAGAAACACCCTCTGCTTTAGGGAAAAGAGCACTCTTATACTCTATTGTGTTTCCTATAGGGCCAGAACAGTGAGCTTGCTCAGAACAAAAGAACTGTGCTTCCTACACACGGGCCATAACTAGTTCAACTCTGCTTAGGAAACTGACAAGAACAGTAGCTGCTCTTCAGTCCGATACACTGTACTTGCTGGGAACAGACGCGAGGGCTATTTGCACTGTGTATGGCAATTGGAGCACAATAGTGACTTGACTTACCAGAAAACAACTCTTGCTCGTAGGACAAAAAACTGCATGTTACTCAACTCCATTTAGGACTGGGAAAGAAATGCTAGCTCGACTTCCAAGAAACAAACTCTGCTTTTGAGAAAAGAGCACTCTTCTACTCTACTGTGTTTCCTATGGGGTCCAAACTGTGAGCTTGCTCAGAACAAAAGAACTGTGCTTCCTACACGCACGGACCATATCTAGTTCAATTCTGCTTAGTAAACTGACAAGAGCAGTAGCTCCTATTCAGTCCAATACACTGTACTTGCTGGGAAAAGACGCGAGTGCTATTTGCCTTGCAAAGGGCAATTGGAGCGCAATAGTGACTTTCCTTACCAGAAAACAACTCTTGTTCATAGGACCAGAAACTGCATGTGATTCAACTCCATTTACGACTAGGAAACAAACGCTAGCTCGCCTTACAAAAACACACTCTGCTTTTGAGAAAAGAGCACTCTTCTACTCTACTGTGTTTCCTATGTGTTCCGAAAAGTGAGCTTGCTCAGAACAAAAAAACTGTGCTTCCTACACACACGGCCATATCTAGTTCATGTCTGCTTAGGAACCTGACAAAAACAGTAGATCCTCTTCAGTTCAGTACACTGTACTTGCTGTGAACAGACGCAGTGCTATTTGTCCTGTGTATGGCAATGGCAGCACAATAGTGACTCTTCTTACCAGAAAACAAATCTTGCTCGTAGGACCAGAAAATGCATGTGATTCCACTCCATTTAGGACTGGGAAACAAACTCTAGCTCGCTTTACAAGAAACACACTCTGCTTTTGAGAAAAGAGCACTCTTCTACTTCTCTGTGTTTCCTATAGGGCCAGAACAGTGAGCTTGCTCAGAAAAAAAGAACTGTACTTCCTACACACACGGGCCATATCTAGTTCAACTCTGCTTAGGAAACTGAGAAGAACAGTAGCTCCTTTTCAGTCCAATACACTGTACTTGCTGGGAACAGACGGGAGGGCTATTTGCACTGTGTATTGCAATGGGAGCGCAATAGTGACTTTCCTTACCAGAAAACAACTCCTGCTCGTAGGACCAGAAACTGCATGTGATTCCACTCCATTTCTGACTGGGAAACAAACGCTAGCTCGCCTTACAAGAAACACACTCTGCTTTAGAGAAAAGAGCACTCTTCTACTCTACTCTATTTCCTATAGGGCCAGTACAGTGAGCTTGCTCAGAACAAAAGAACTGTGCTTCCTACACAAATGGCCATATCCAGTTCAATTCTGCTTAGGAAACTGACAAGAACAGTATCTCCTCTTCAGTCCATTACACTGTACTTGCTGGGAACAGATGCGAGTGCCATTTGCACTGTGTTTGGCAATGGGAGCGCAATAGTGACTTTCCTTACCAGAAAACAACTCTTGCACGTAGGACCAAAAACAGCATGTGATTCAAATCCATTTAGGACTGGGAAATAAACACTAGCTCGCCTTACAAGAAACACACTCTGCTTTTGAGAAAAAAGCAGTCTTTTACTCTACGGTGTTTCCTATGGGGTCCGAACAGTGAGCTTGCTCAGAACAAAAGAACTGTGCTTCCTGTACACACGGGCCATATCTAGTTCAACTCTGCTTAGGAAACTGACAAGAACAGTACCTCCTCTTCATTCCAATACACTGTAATTGATTGGAACAGACGCAAGTGTTATTTGTACTGTGTATGGCAATGGGAGCGCAATAGTGACTCTACTTACCAAAAAATAACTCTACTCGTAGGACTGGAATCTGCATGTGATTCAAACTCATTTAGGACTGGGAAACAAAAGCTAGCTCGCCTTACAAGAAACACACTCTGCTTTTGAGAAAAGAGCACTCTTCTTCTCTACTATGTGTCCTATGGGTTCCGAACAGTGAGCTTGCTCAGAAAAAAAGAACTGTGCTTCCTACGCACACAGGCCATATCTAGTTCAACTCTGCTTAGGAAACTGACAAGAACAGTACCTCCTCTTCAGTCCAATACACTGTACTGGCTGGGAACAGATGCGAGTGCTATTTGCACTGTGTTTGGCAATGGGAGCGCAATAGTGACTTTCCTTACCAGAAAACAACTCTTGCGCGTAGGACCAAAAACTGCCTGTGATTCAACTCCATTTAGGACTGGGAAACAAACGCTAGCTCGCCTTACAAGAAACCCACTCTGCTTTTGAGAAAAGAGCACTCTTCTATTCTACTGTGTTTCCTACAGGGCCAGAACAGTGAGCTTGCTCAGAACAAAAGAACTGTGCTTCCTACACACACGGGCCATATCTAGTTCAACTCTGCTTAGGAAACTGACGAGAACAGTAGCTCCTCTTCAGTCCAATACACTGTACTTGCTGGGAACAGATGCGAGTGCTATTTGCACGGTTTACGGCAATGGGAGCACAATAGTGACTCTTCTTAACAGAAAACAACTCTTGCTCAAAGGATCAAAAACTGCATGTGATTCAACTCCATTTAGGAGTGGGAAACAAACGCTAGCTTGCCTTACAAGAAATACACTCTGCTTTGGAGAAAAGAGCACTCTTCTACTCTACTGTGTTTCCTATAGGGCCAGAACAGTGAGCTTGCTCAGAACAAAAGAACTGTGCTTCCTACACACACGGGCTATATCTATTTCAACTCTGCGTAGGAAACTGACAAGAACAGTAGATCCTCTTCAGTCCAATACACTGTACATGCTGGGAACAGACGCCAGTGCTATTTGCCCTGTGTATTGCAATGCGAGTGCAATAGTGACTCTTCTTACCTGAAAACAACTCTTGCTTGTAGGACCAGAAACTGCATGTGATTCAACTCCATTTAGGTCTGGGAAGCAAATGCTATCTCGCCTTACAACTAACACACTCTGCTTTTGAGTAAAGAGCACTGAGTTTCCTATGTGGTCCGCACAGTGAGCTTGCTAAGAACAAAAGAACTGTGCTTCCTACACACACGGGCCATATCGAGTTCAACTCTGCGGAGGAAACTGACAAGAACAGTAGATCTTCTTCAGTCCAATACACTGTACAGGCTGGGAACAGACGCCAGTGCTATTTGCCCTGTGTATGACAATGCGAGCGCAATAGTGACTCTTCTTACCAGAAAACAACTCTTGCTTGTAGGACCAGAAACTGCATGTGATTCAACTCCATTTAGGTCTGGGAAGCAAACACTATCTTGCCTTACAAGAAACACACTCTGCTTTTGAGAAAAGATCACTCTTCTACTCTACTGTGTTTCCTATAGGGCCAGAACAGTGAGCTTGCTCAGAACAAAAGAACTGTGCTTCCTACACACATGGCCGTATCTACTTCAATTCTGCTTAGGAAACTGACAAGAACAGTAGCTCCTCTTCAGTCCAATACACTGTACATCCTGGGAACAATCACCAGTGCTATTTGCACTGTGTATGTCAATGGGAGCGCAAGGGTGACTATCCTTACGAGAAAACAACTCTTGCTCGTAGGACCAAAAACTGCATGGGATTCAACTCCATTTAGGACTGGGAAACAAACGCTAGCTCGCCTTACAAGAAACACACTCTGCTTTTGAGAAAAGAGCACTCTTCTACTCTACTCTGTTTCCTATAGGGCCAGTACAGTGAGCTTGCTCAGAACAAAAGAACTGTGCTTCCTACACAAATGGCCATATCCAGTTCAATTCTGCTTAGGAAACTGACAAGAACAGTAGCTCCTCTTCAGTCCAATACACTGTACTTGCTGGGAACAGATGCGAGTGCTATTTGCACTGTGTTTGGCAATGGGAGCGCAATAGTGACTTTCCTTACCAGAAAACAACTCTTGCGCGTAGGACCAAAAACAGCATGTGATTCAACTCCATTTAGGACTGGGAAATAAACGCTAGCTCGCCTTACAAGAAACACACTCTGCTTTTGAGAAAAGAGCACTCTTTTACTCTACTGTGTTTCCTATGGGGTCCGAACAGTGAGCTTGCTCAGAACAAAAGAACTGTGCTTCCTGTACAAACGGGCCATATCTAGTTCAACTCTGCTTAGGAAACTGACAAGAACAGTACCTCCTCTTCATTCCAATACACTGTAATTGATTGGAACAGACGCAAGTGTTACTTGTACTGTGTATGGCAATGGGAGCGCAATAGTGACTCTACTTACCAAAAAATAACTCTACTCGTAGGACTGGAATCTGAATGTGATTCAAACTCATTTAGGACTGGGAAACAAAAGCTAGCTCGCCTTACAAGAAACACACTCTGCTTTTGAGAAAAGAGCACTCTTCTTCTCTACTATGTGTCCTATGGGTTCCGAACAGTGAGCTTGCTCAGAACAAAAGAACTGTGCTTCCTACGCACACGGGCCATATCTAGTTCAACTCTGCTTAGGAAACTGACAAGAACAGTAGCTCCTCTTCCGTCCAATACACTGTACTTGCTGGGAACAGATGCCAGTGCTATTTGCCCTGTGTATTGCAAAAAGAGCACAATAGTGACTCTTCTTACCAGAAAACAACTCTTGCTCTTAGGACCAGAAACTGCATGTGATTCAACTCCATTTAGCACTGGGAAGCAAACGCTAAGTACCCTTACACTAAACACACTCGACTTTTGAGAAAAGAGCACTCTTCTACTCTACTGTGTTTCCTATGGGGTCCGAACAGTGAGCTTGCTCAGAACAAAAGAACTGTGCTTCTTACACACACGGGCCATATCTAATTCAACTCTGCTTAGGAAACTGACAAGAACAGTAGCTCCTCTTCATTCCAATACACTGTACTTGCTGGGAACAGAAGCGAGGGCTATTTGCATTGTATATGGCAAAAGGAGCTCAATTGTGACTCCTCTAACCAGAAAACAACTCTTGCTCGTAGGACCAAAAACTGCATGTGTATTTCAACTCCATTTAGGACTGGGAAACAAACGCTAGCTCGCCTTACAAGGAACACACTCTGCTTTTGAGAAAAATGCACTCTTCTAATCTACTGTGTTTCCTATGGGGTTCGAAATGTGAGCTTGCTCAGAACAAAAGAACTGTGCTTCCTACACACACGTGCCATATCTTGTTGAATTCTGCTTAGGAAACTGACAAGAACAGTAGCTACTCTTCAGTCCTATACACTGTATTTGCTGGGAACAGACGCGAGTGCTATTTGCAATGTTTATGGCAAAAGGAGCACAATAGTGACTTTCCTTACCAGAAAACATCCCTTGCTCGTAGGACCAGAAACTGCATGTGATTCAACTCCATTTTGGACTGGGAAACAAACGCTAGCTCGCCTTACAAGAAACACACTCTGCTTTTAAGAAAAGAGCACTCTTCTATTCTACTGTGTTTCCTATGGGGTCTGAACAATTAGCTTGCTCAGAACAAAAGAACTGTGCTTCCTACACACACGGGCCAAATCTAGTTAAACTCTGCTTAGGAAACTGAAAAGAACAGTAGATCCTCTTCAGTCCCATACGCTGTACAACCTGGGTACAGACGCCAGTGCTATTTGCACTGTGTATGGCAATGGGAGCGCAATAGTGACTCTTCTTACCAGAAAACAACTCTTGCTCGTAGGACCAGAAACTGGATGTGATTCAACTCCATTTAGGATTGGGAAAAAATGCTAGCTCGCCTTACAAGAAACACACCCTGCTTTTGAGAAAAGAGCACTCTTCTACTCTACTGTGTTTCCTATGGGGTCCAAACAGTGAGCTTGCTCAGAACAAAAGAACTGTGCTTCCTACACACACGGGCCATATCTAGTTCAATTTTCCTTAGGAAAATGACAAGAACAGTAGCTCCTCTTCAGTCCAATACACTGTACTTGCTGGGAACAGACGCGAGTGCTATTTGCACTGTGTATGGCAATGGGAGCACAATAGTGACTTTCCTTACCAGAAAACAACTCTTGCTCATAGGAACGGAAACTGAATGTGATTCAACTCCATTTAGGACTGGGAAACAAACGCTAGCTCGCCTTACAAGAAACACACTCTGCTTTTGAGGAAAGAGCACTCTTCTACTCTACTGTGTTTCCTATAGGGCCAGAACAGTGAGCTTGCTGAGTACAAAAGAACTGTGCTTCCTACACACATGTGCCATATCTAGTTCAACTCTGCTTATGAACCTGACAAGAACAGTAGATCCTCTTCAGTCCAATACACTGTACATGCTGGGAACAGAGGCCAGTGCTATTTGCCCTGAGTATGACAATGGGAGCAATAGTGGGTCTTATTACCAGAAAAAACTCTTGCTCGTAGGACCAGAAACTGCATGTGATTCAACTCCATTTAGGACTGGGAAACAAACGCTAGCTCGCCTTACAAGAAACACACTCTGCTTTTGAGCAAAGAGCACTCTTCTACTCTACTGTGTTTCCTATAGGGCTAGAACAGTGAGCTTGCTCAGAACAAAAGAACTGTGCTTCCTACACACACAGGCCATATCTAGTTCAATTCTGCTAAGAAAACTGACAAGAACAGTAGATCCTCTTCAGTCCAATACACTGTACATGCTGGGTACAGACGCCAGGGCTATTTGCACAGTGTATGGCAAAGGGAGCACAATAGTGACTCTTCTTACCAGAAAACAACTCTTGCTCATAGGACCAGAAACTGCATATGAGTCAACTCCATTTAGGACTGGGAAACAAACGCAAGCTCGCCTTACAAGAAACACACTCTGCTTTTGAGAAAAGAGCACTCTTCTACTCTACTGTGTTTCCTATGGGGTCCAAACAGTGAGCTTGCTCAGAACAAAAGAACTGTGCTTCCTACACACACGGGCCATATCTAGTTCAATTCTGCTTAGGAAACTGACAAGAACAGTAGCTCCTCTTCAGTCCAATACACTGTACTTGCTGGGAACAGACGCGAGTGCTATTTGCACTGTGTATGGCAATGGGAGCGCAATAGTGACTTTCCTTACCAGAAAACAACTCTTGCTCATAGGAACGGAAACTGCATGTGATTCAACTCCATTTAGGACTGGGAAACAAACAGTAGCTCGCCTTACAAGAAACACACTCTGCTTTTGAGAAAAGAGCACTCTTCTCTCTACTGTGTTTCCTATGGTGTTCGAACAGTGAGCTTGCTCAGAACAAAAGAACTGTGCTTCCTACACACATGGGCCTTATCTAGTTCAACTTTGCTTAGGAAACTGGCAAGAACAGTAGCTCCTCTTCAGACCAATACACTGTACTTGCTGGAAACAGACGCGAGTCTTATTTGTACTATGTATGGCAATGGGAGTGCAATAGTGACTCTTCTTATCAGAAAACAACTCTTGCTCGTAGAACCAAAAACTGCATTTGATTCAACTCCATTTACGACTGGGAAACAAACGCTAGCTCGCCTTACAAGAAAAACACTCTGTTTTGAGAAAAGAGCACTCTTCTACTCTACTGTGTTTTCTATGTGGTCCAAACAGTGAGCTTGGTGAGAACAAAAGAACTGTGCTTCCTACACACACGGGCCATATCTAGTTCAACTCTGTTTAGG
Source organism: Peromyscus eremicus (assembly GCF_949786415.1). Classification (NCBI taxonomy): domain Eukaryota; kingdom Metazoa; phylum Chordata; class Mammalia; order Rodentia; family Cricetidae; genus Peromyscus; species Peromyscus eremicus. The sequence goes on along the minus strand of NW_026737092.1, from coordinate 12,841 downwards.
AAACTGACAACAACAGTAGATCCTCTTCAGTCCAATACCCTGTACTTGCTGGGAACAGACGCGAGGGCTATTTGCACTGTGTATGGCAAAGGGAGCGCAATAGTGACTCTTCTTACCAGAAAACAACTCTTGCTCGTAGGACCAGAAACTGCATGTGTATTTCATCTCCATTTAGGACTGGGAAACAAACGCTAGCTCGCCTTACAAGAAACACACTCTGCTTTTGAGAAAAATGCACTCTTCTACTCTACTGTGTTTCCTATGGGGTTCGAAATGTGAGCCTGCTCAGAACAAAAAACTGTGCTTCCTACACACACGGGCATATCTTGTTCAATTCTGCTTAAGAAACTGACAAGAACAGTAGAACCTCTTCAGTCCAATAGACTGTACATGCTGGGAACAGACGCCAGTGCTATTTGCCCTGTGTGTGACAATGGGAGTGCAATAGTGACTCTTCTTACTAGAAAACAACTCTTGCTCGTATGAACATAAACTGCATGTGATTCAACTCCATTTAGGACTGGGAAACAAACGCTAGCTTGCCTTACAAGAAACACAGTCTGCTTTTGAGGAAAGAGCACTCTTGTACTCTACTGTGTTTCCTATAGGGCCAGAACAGTGAGCTTGCTGAGTACAAAAGTACTGTGCTTCCTAAACACATGGGCCATATCTAGTTCAACTCTGCTTAGGAACCTGACAAGAACAGTAGGTCCTCTTCAGTCCAATACACTGTACATGCTGGGAACAGAGGCTAGTGCTATTTGCCCTGAGTATGAAAATGGGAGCACAATAGTGACTCTTATTACCAGAAAAAACTCTTGCTTATAGGACCAGAAACTGCATGTGATTCAACTCCATTTAGGACTGGTAAACAAACGCTAGCTCGCCTTACAAGAAACTCACTCTGCTTTTGAGAAAAGAGCACTCTTCTACACTACTGTGTTTCCTATAGGGCCAGAACAGTGAGCTTGCTCAGAACAATAGAACAGTGCTTCCTACACACACGGGCCATATCTAGTTCAATTCTGCTTAGGAAATTGACAAGAACAGTAGATCCTCTTCAGTCCAATACACTGTACATGCTGGGTACACACGCCAGTGCTATTTGCACTGTGTATGGCAATGGGAGCGCAATAGTGACTCTTCTTACCAGAAAATATCTCTTGCTCCTAGCACCAGAAACTGCATGTGATTCAACTCCATTTAGGACTGGGAAACAAACGCTAGCTCGCCTTACAAGAAACACACTCTGATTTGAGAAAAGAGCACTCTTCTACTCTACTGTGTTTCCTATGGGGTCCAAACAGTGAGCTTGCTCAGAACAAAAGAACTGTGCTTCCTACACACACGGGCCATATCTAGTTCAATTCTGCTTAGGAAACTGACAAGAACAGTAGCTCCTCCTCAGTCCAATACACTGTACTTGCTGGGAACAGACGCGAGTGCTATTTGCACTGTGTATGGCAAAGGGAGCACAATAGTGACTTTCTTACCAGAAAACAACTCTTGCTTGTAGGAACGGAAACTGCATGTGATTCAACTCCATTTAGGACTGCGAAACAAATGCTAGCTTGCCTTACAAAAAACACAGTCTGCTTTTGAGGAAAGAGCACTCTTCTACTCTACTGTTTTTCCTATAGGGCCAGAAGAGTGAGCTTGCTGAGTACAAAAGAACTGTGCTTCCTACACACATGGGCCATATCTAGTTCAACTCTGCTTAGGAAACTGACAAGAACAGTAGCTCCTCTTCAGTCCAATACACTGTACTTGCTGGGAACAGACGCGAGGGCTATTTGCACTGTGTATGGCAAAGGGAGCACAATAGTGACTCTTCTTACCAGAAAACAACTCTTGCTCGTAGGACCAGAAACTGCATGTGATTCAACTCCATTTAGGACTGGGAAACAAACGCTAGCTTGCCTTACAAGAAACCCACTCTGCTTTTGAGAAAAGAGCACTCTTCTACTCTACTGTGTTTCCTATGGGGTCCAAACAGTGAGCTTGCTTAGAACAAAAGAACTGTGCTTCATACACACACGGGCCATATCTAGTTCAATTCTGCTTAGGAAACAGACAAGAACAGTAGCTCCTCTTCAGGCCAATACACTGTACTTGCTGTGAACAGACGCGAGTGCTATTTGCACTGTGTATGGCAATGGGAGCGCAATAGTGACTTTCCTTACCAGAAAACAACTCTTGCTTGTAGGAACAGAAACTGCATGTGATTCAACTCCATTTAGGACAGTGAAACAAACGCTAGCTCGCCTTACAAAAAACACAGTCTGCTTTTGAGGAAAGAGCACTCTTCTACTCTACTGTGTTTCCTATAGGGCCAGAACAGTGAGCTTGCTGAGTACAAAAGAACTGTGTTTCCTACACACATGGGCCATATCTAGTTCAACTCTGCTTAGGAAACTGAGAAGAACAGTAGCTCCTCTTCAGTCCAATACACTGTACTTGCTGGGAACAGACGAGAGGGCTATATGCACTGTGTATGCCAAAGGGAGCGCAATAGTGACTCTTCTTACCAGAAAACAACTCTTGCTGGTAGGACCAGAAACTTCATGTGTATTTCAACTCCATTTAGGACTGGGAAACAAATGCTAGCTCGCCTTAAAAGAAACGCACTCTGCCTTTGAGAAAAATGCACTCTTCTACTCTATTGTGTTTCCTATGGGGTTCGAAATGTGAACTTGCTCAGAACAAAAGAACTGTGCTTCCTACACACACGGGCCATACCTTGTTCAATTCTGCTTAGGAAACTGACAAGAACAGTAGAACCTCTTCAGTCCTATAGACTGTACATGCTGGGAACAGAGGCCAGTGCTATTTGCCCTGTGTGTGACAATGGGAGCGCAATAGTGACTCTTCTTACCAGAAATCAACTCTTGCTCGTATGACCAGAAACTGCATGTGATTCAACTCCATTTAGGACTGGGAAACAAACGCTAGCTCGCCTTACAAGAAACACACTCTGCTTTTGAGAAAAGAGCACTCTTCTACTCTACTGTGTTTCCTATAGGGCCAGAACACTGAGCTTGCTCAGAACAAAAGAACTGTGCTTCCTTCACACACGGTCCATATCTAGTTCAATTCTGCTTAGGAAACTGACAAGAACAGTAGATCCTCTTCAGTCCAATACACTGTACATCCTGGGTACAGACGTCAGTGCTATTTGCACTGTGTATGGCAATGGGAGCGCAATAGTGACTCTTCTTACCAGAAAACAATTCTTGCTTGTAGGACCAGAAACTGCATGTGATTCAACTCCATTTAGGACTGGGAAACAAACGCTAGCTCGCCTTACAAGAAACACACTCTGCTTTTGAGAAAAGAGCACTCTTCTACTCTACTCTGTTTCCTAAGGTGTCCAAATAGTGAGCTTGCTCAGAACAAAGAAACTGTGCTTCCTACAAACACGGGCCATATCTAGTTCAATTCTGCATAGGAAACTGACAAGAACAGTATCTCCTCTTCAGTCCAATACACTGTACTTGCTGGGAACAGACGCGAGTGCTATTTGCACTGTGTATGGCAATGGGAGTGCAATAGTGCCTTTCCTTACCAGAAAACAACTCTTGCTCGTAGGAACGGAAACTGCATGTGATTCAACTCCATTTATAACTGGGAAACAAATGCTAGCTCGCCTTACAAGAAACACACTTTGCTTTTGATTAAAGAGCACTCTTCTACTCTACTGTGTTTCCTATAGGGCCAGAACAGTGAGCTTGCTGAGCACAAAAGAACTGTGCTTCCTACACACATGGGCCATATCTAGTTCAGCTCTGCTTAGGAACCTGACAAGAACAGTAGATCCTCTTCAGTCCAATACACTGTACATGCTGGGAACAGAGGCCAGTGCTATTTGCCCTGAGTATGGCAATGGGAGCACAATAGTGACTCTTATTAAAAGAAAAACTCTTGCTCGTAGGACCAGAAACTGCATGTGATTCAACTCCATTTGGACTGGGAAACAAACGCTAGCTCGCATTACAAGAAACACACTATGCTTTTGAGAAAAGAGCACTCTTCTACTCTACTGTGTTTCCTATAGGGCCAGAACAGTGAGCTTGCTCAGAACAAAAGAACTGTGCTTCCTACACACACGGGCCATATCTAGTTCAATTCTGCTTAGGAAAATGACAAGAACAGTAGATCCTCTTCAGTCCAATACACTGTACATGCTGGGTACAGACGCCAGTGCTATTTGCACTGTGTATGGCAATGGGAGCGCAATAGTGACTCTTTTTACCAGAAAACAACTCTTGCTCGTAGGACCAGAAACTGCATGTGATTCAACTCCATTTAGGACTGGGAAACAAACGCTAGCTCACCTTACACGAAACCCACTCTGCTTTTGAGAAAAGAGCACTCTTCTACTCTACTGTGTTTCCTAAGGGTTCCAAACAGTGAGCTTGCTCAGAACAAAAGAACTGTGCTTCCTACACACACGGGCCATATCTAGTTCAATTCTGCTTAGGAAACTGACAAGAACAGTAGCTCCTCTTCAGTCCAATACACTGTACTTGCTGGGAACAGACGCGAGAGCTATTTGCACTGTGTATGGCAATGGGAGCGCAATAGTGCCTTTCCTTACCAGAAAACAACTCTTGCTCGTAGGAACGGAAACTGCATGTGATTCAACTCCATTTAGGACTGGGAAACAAACGCTAGCTCGCCTTACAAAAAACACAGTCTGCTTTTGAGGAAAGAGCACTCTTCTACTCTACTGTGTTTCCTATAGGGCCAGAAGAGTGAGCTTGCTGAGTACAAAAGAACTGTGCTTCCTACACACATGGGCCATATGTAGTTCAACTCTCCTTAGGAAACTGACAAGAACAGTAGCTCCTCTTCAGTCCAATACACTGCACTTGCTGGGAACAGACGCGAGGGCTATATGCACTGTGTATGGCAAATGGAGCGCAATAGTGACTCTTCTTACCAGAAAACAACTCTTGCTGGTAGGACCAGAAACTTCATTTGTATTTCAACTCCATTTAGGACTGGGAAACAAATGCTAGCTCGCCTTACAAGAAACACACACGGCCTTTGAGAAAAATGCACTCTTCTACTCTACAGTGTTTCTTATGGGGTTCGAAATGTGAGCTTGCTCAGAACAAAAGAACTGTGCTTCCTACACACACGGGCCATATCTTGTTTAATTATGCTTAGGAAAATGACAAGAACAGTAGAACCGCTTCAGTCCTATAGACTGTACATGCTGGGAACAGACGCCAGTGCTATTTACCCTGTGTGTGACAATGGGAGCGCAATAGTGACTCTTCTTACCAGAAATCAACTCTTGCTCGTAGGACCAGAAACTGCATGTGATTCAACTCCATTTAGGACTGGGAAACAAACGCTAGCTCGCCTTACAAGAAACACACTCTGCTTTTGAGAAAAGAGCACTCTTCTACTCTACTGTGTTTCCTATGGGGTCCAAACAGTGAGCTTGCTCAGAACAAAAGAACTGTGCTTCCTATACACACGGGCCATATCTAGTTCAATTCTGCTTAGGAAACTGACAAGAACAGTGCTCCTCTTCAGTCCAATACACTGTACTTGCTGGGAACAGACGCGAGTGCTATTTGCACTGTGTATGGCAAAGGGAGCACAATAGTGACTTTCCTTACCAGAAAACAACTCTTGCTTGTAGGAACGGAAACTGCATGTGATTCAACTCCATTTAGGACTGGGAAACAAACGCTAGCTCGCCTTACAAGAAACACACTCTGCTTTTGAGAAAAGAGCACTCTTCTACTCTACTGTGTTTCCTGTAGGGCAAGAACAGTGAGCTTGCTCAGAACAAAAGAACTGTGCTTCCTACACACACGTGCTATATCTAGTTCAACTCTGCTTAGGAAACTGACAAGAACAGTAGCTCCTCTTCAGTCCAATACACTGTACTTGCTGGGAACAGACGCGAGTGCTATTTGAACAGTGTATGGCAAAGAGAGCACAATAGTGACTTTCCTTACCAGAAAACATCCATTGCTCTTAGGACCAAAAACAGCAGGTGATTCAACTCCATTTAGGACTGGGAAACAAACGCTAGCTCTCCTTACAAGAAACACACTCTGCTTTTGATTAAAGAGCACTCTTCTACTCTACTGTGTTTCCTATAGGGCCAGAACAGTGAGCTTGCTCAGAACAAAAGATTTGTGCTTCACACACACGGGCCATATCTAGTTCAACTCTGCTTAGGAAACTGACAAGAACAGTAGATCCTCTTCTGTCCAATACACTGTACTTGCTGGGAACAGACGCGAGTGCTATTTGCACTGTGTATGGCAATGGGAGCACAATAGTGACTCTTCTTACCAGGAAACAACTCTTGCTCGTAGGACCAGAAACTGCATGTGATTCAACTCCATTTAGGACTGGGAAACAAACGCTAGCTCGCCTTACAAGAAACACACTCTGCTTTTGAGAAAAGAGCACTCTTCTACTCTACTCTGTTTCCTAAGGTGTCCAAATAGTGAGCTTGCTCAGAACAAAGAAACTGTGCTTCCTACAAACACGGGCCATATCTAGTTCAATTCTGCTTAGGAAACTGACAAGAACAGTATCTCCTCTTCAGTCCAATACACTGTACTTGCTGGGAACAGACGCGAGTGCTATTTGCACTGTGTATGGCAATGGGAGCGCAATAGTGCCTTTCCTTACCAGAAAACAACTCTTGCTCGTAGGAACGGAAACTGCATGTGATTCAACTCCATTTAGGACTGGGAAACAAACGCTAGCTCGCCTTACAAAAAACACAGTCTGCTTTTGAGGAAAGAGCACTCTTCTACTCTACTGTGTTTCCTATAGGGCCAGAAGAGTGAGCTTGCTGAGTACAAAAGAACTGTGCTTCCTACACACATGGGCCATATGTAGTTCAACTCTCCTTAGGAAACTGACAAGAACAGTAGCTCCTCTTCAGTCCAATACACTGCACTTGCTGGGAACAGACGGGAGGGCTATATGCACTGTGTATGGAAATGGAGCGCAATAGTGACTCTTCTTACCAGAAAACAACTCTTGCTGGTAGGACCAGAAACTTCATTTGTATTTCAACTCCATTTAGGACTGGGAAACAAATGCTAGCTCGCCTTACAAGAAACACACACGGCCTTTGAGAAAAATGCACTCTTCTACTCTACAGTGTTTCTTATGGGGTTCGAAATGTGAGCTTGCTCAGAACAAAAGAACTGTGCTTCCTACACACACGGGCCATATCTTGTTTAATTATGCTTAGGAAAATGACAAGAACAGTAGAACCGCTTCAGTCCTATAGACTGTACATGCTGGGAACAGACGCCAGTGCTATTTACCCTGTGTGTGACAATGGGAGCGCAATAGTGACTCTTCTTACCAGAAATCAACTCTTGCTCGTAGGACCAGAAACTGCATGTGATTCAACTCCATTTAGGACTGGGAAACAAACGCTAGCTCGCCTTACAAGAAACACACTCTGATTTTGAGAAAAGAGCACTCTTCTACTCTACTGTGTTTCCTATGGGGTCCAAACAGTGAGCTTGCTCAGAACAAAAGAACTGTGCTTCCTATACACACGGGCCATATCTAGTTCAATTCTGCTTAGGAAACTGACAAGAACAGTGCTCCTCTTCAGTCCAATACACTGTACTTGCTGGGAACAGACGCGAGTGCTATTTGCACTGTGTATGGCAAAGGGAGCACAATAGTGACTTTCCTTACCAGAAAACAACTCTTGCTTGTAGGAACGGAAACTGCATGTGATTCAACTCCATTTAGGACTGGGAAACAAACGCTAGCTCGCCTTACAAGAAACACACTCTGCTTTTGAGAAAAGAGCACTCTTCTACTCTACTGTGTTTCCTGTAGGGCAAGAACAGTGAGCTTGCTCAGAACAAAAGAACTGTGCTTCCTACACACACGTGCTATATCTAGTTCAACTCTGCTTAGGAAACTGACAAGAACAGTAGCTCCTCTTCAGTCCAATACACTGTACTTGCTGGGAACAGACGCGAGTGCTATTTGAACAGTGTATGGCAAAGAGAGCACAATAGTGACTTTCCTTACCAGAAAACATCCATTGCTCTTAGGACCAAAAACAGCAGGTGATTCAACTCCATTTAGGACTGGGAAACAAACGCTAGCTCTCCTTACAAGAAACACACTCTGCTTTTGATTAAAGAGCACTCTTCTACTCTACTGTGTTTCCTATAGGGCCAGAACAGTGAGCTTGCTCAGAACAAAAGATTTGTGCTTCACACACACGGGCCATATCTAGTTCAACTCTGCTTAGGAAACTGACAAGAACAGTAGCTCCTCTTCTGTCCAATACACTGTACTTGCTGGGAACAGACGCGAGTGCTATTTGCACTGTGTATGGCAATGGGAGCACAATAGTGACTCTTCTTACCAGGAAACAACTCTTGCTCGTAGGACCAGAAACTGCATGTGATTCAACTCCATTTAGGACTGGGAAACAAACGCTAGCTCGCCTTACAAGAAACACACTCTGCTTTTGAGAAAAGAGCACTCTTCTACTCTACTCTGTTTCCTAAGGTGTCCAAATAGTGAGCTTGCTCAGAACAAAGAAACTGTGCTTCCTACAAACACGGGCCATATCTAGTTCAATTCTGCTTAGGAAACTGACAAGAACAGTATCTCCTCTTCAGTCCAATACACTGTACTTGCTGGGAACAGACGCGAGTGCTATTTGCACTGTGTATGGCAATGGGAGCGCAATAGTGCCTTTCCTTACCAGAAAACAACTCTTGCTCGTAGGAACGGAAACTGCATGTGATTCAACTCCATTTATAACTGGGAAACAAATGCTAGCTCGCCTTACAAGAAACACACTTTGCTTTTGATTAAAGAGCACTCTTCTACTCTACTGTGTTTCCTATAGGGCCAGAACAGTGAGCTTGCTGAGCACAAAAGAACTGTGCTTCCTACACACATGGGCCATATCTAGTTCAGCTCTGCTTAGGAACCTGACAAGAACAGTAGATCCTCTTCAGTCCAATACACTGTACATGCTGGGAACAGAGGCCAGTGCTATTTGCCCTGAGTATGGCAATGGGAGCACAATAGTGACTCTTATTAAAAGAAAAACTCTTGCTCGTAGGACCAGAAACTGCATGTGATTCAACTCCATTTGGACTGGGAAACAAACGCTAGCTCGCCTTACAAGAAACACACTATGCTTTTGAGAAAAGAGCACTATTCTACTCTACTGTGTTTCCTATAGGGCCAGAACAGTGAGCTTGCTCAGAACAAAAGAACTGTGCTTCCTACACACACGGGCCATATCTAGTTCAATTTTGCTTAGGAAACTGACAAGAACAGTAGATCCTCTTCAGTCCAATACACTGTACATGCTGGGTACAGACGCCAGTGCTATTTGCACTGTGTATGGCAATGGGAGCGCAATAGTGACTCTTCTTACCAGAAAACAACTCTTGCTCGTAGGACCAGAAACTGCATGTGATTCAACTCCATTTAGGACTGGGAAACAAACGCTAGCTCACCTTACACGAAACCCACTCTGCTTTTGAGAAAAGAGCACTCTTCTACTCTACTGTGTTTCCTAAGGGTTCCAAACAGTGAGCTTGCTCAGAACAAAAGAACTGTGCTTCCTACACACACGGGCCATATCTAGTTCAATTCTGCTTAGGAAACTGACAAGAACAGTAGCTCCTCTTCAGTCCAATACACTGTACTTGCTGGGAACAGACGCGAAAGCTATTTGCACTGTGTATGGCAATGGGAGCACAATAGTGCCTTTCCTTACCAGAAAACAACTCTTGCTCGTAGGAACGGAAACTGCATGTGATTCAACTCCATTTAGGACTGGGAAACAAACGCTAGCTCGCCTTACAAAAAACACAGTCTGCTTTTGAGGAAAGAGCACTCTTCTACTCTACTGTGTTTCCTATAGGGCCAGAAGAGTGAGCTTGCTGAGTACAATAGAACTGTGCTTCCTACAAACATGGGCCATATGTAGTTCAACTCTCCTTAGGAAACTGACAAGAACAGTAGCTCCTCTTCAGTCCAATACACTGCACTTGCTGGGAACAGACGCGAGGGCTATATGCACTGTGTATGGCAAATGGAGCGCAATAGTGACTCTTCTTACCAGAAAACAACTCTTGCTGGTAGGACCAGAAACTTCATTTGTATTTCAACTCCATTTAGGACTGGGAAACAAATGCTAGCTCGCCTTACAAGAAACACACACGGCCTTTGAGAAAAATGCACTCTTCTACTCTACAGTGTTTCTTATGGGGTTCGAAATGTGAGCTTGCTCAGAACAAAAGAACTGTGCTTCCTACACACACGGGCCATATCTTGTTCAATTCTACTTAGGAAAATGACAAGAACAGTAGAACCGCTTCAGTCCTATAGACTGTACATGCTGGGAACAGACGCCAGTGCTATTTACCCTGTGTGTGACAATGGGAGCGCAATAGTGACTCTTCTTACCAGAAATCAACTCTTGCTCGTAGGACCAGAAACTGCATGTGATTCAACTCCATTTAGGACTGGGAAACAAACGCTAGCTCGCCTTACAAGAAACACACTCTGCTTTTGAGAAAAGAGCACTCTTCTACTCTACTGTGTTTCCTATGGGGTCCAAACAGTGAGCTTGCTCAGAACAAAAGAACTGTGCTTCCTATACACACGGGCCATATCTAGTTCAATTCTGCTTAGGAAACTGACAAGAACAGTGCTCCTCTTCAGTCCAATACACTGTACTTGCTGGGAACAGACGCGAGTGCTATTTGCACTGTGTATGGCAAAGGGAGCACAATAGTGACTTTCCTTACCAGAAAACAACTCTTGCTTGTAGGAACGGAAACTGCATGTGATTCAACTCCATTTAGGACTGGGAAACAAACGCTAGCTCGCCTTACAAGAAACACACTCTGCTTTTGAGAAAAGAGCACTCTTCTACTCTACTGTGTTTCCTATAGGGCAAGAACAGTGAGCTTGCTCAGAACAAAAGAACTGTGCTTCCTACACACACGTGCTATATCTAGTTCAACTCTGCTTAGGAAACTGACAAGAACAGTAGCTCCTCTTCAGTCCAATACACTGTACTTGCTGGGAGCAGACGCGAGTGCTATTTGCAGTGTGTATGGCAATGGGAGCGCAATAGTGACTCTTCTTACCAGAAAACAACACTTGCTCGTAGGAGCAAAAACTGCATGGGATTCAACTCCATTTTGGACTGGGAACCAAACGCTAGCTCGCCTTACAAGAAACACACTCTGCTTTTGAGAAAAGAGCACTCTTCTACTCTTCTGTGTTTCCTATATGGCCACAAGAATGAGCTTGCTCAGAACAAAAGAACTGTGCTTTCTACACACACGGGCCCTATCTAGTTCAACTCTGCTTAGGAAACTGACAAGAACAGTAGCTCCTCTTCAGTCTAATACACTGTACTTGCTGGGAACAGACACGAGTGCTACTTGCCCCGTGTATAGCAATGGGAGCGCAATAGTGACTCGTCTTACCAGAAAACAACTCTTGCTAGTAGGACCAAAAACTGCATGTGATTCAACTCCATTTAGGACTGGGAAACAAACGCTAGCTCGCCTTACAAGAAACACACTCTGCTTTTGAGAAAAGAGCACTCTTCTACTCTATTGTGTTTCCTATAGGGCCAGAACAGTGAGCTTGCTCAGAACAAAAGAACTTTGCTTCCTACACACACGGGCCATACCTAGTTCAACTCTGCTTAGGGAACTGACAAGAACAGTAGCTCCTCTTCAGTCCAATACACTGTACTTGCTGGGAACAGACGCGAGTGCTATTTGAACTGTGTATGGCAAAGGAAGCACAATAGTGAAATTCCTTTCCAGAAAACATCTCTTGCTCGTAGGACAGAAACTGCATGTGATTCAACTCCATTTAGGACTGGGAAACAAATGCTAGCTCGCCTTACAAGAAACACACTCTGCTTTTGAGAAAAGAGGACTCTTCTACTCTGCTGTGTTTTCTATAGGCCAGAAGAGTGAGCTTGCTCAGAACCAAAGAACTGTGCTTCCTTCACACACGGGCCATACCTGGTTCAACTCTGCTTAGGGAACTGACACGAACAGTAGCTCCTCTTCAGTCCAATACACTGTACTTGCTGGGAACAGACGCGAGTGCTATTTGCCCTGTTTATGTCAATGGGAGCGCAATAGTGACTCTTCTTACCAGAAAACAATTCTTGCTGTTAGGACCAGAAACTGCATGTGATTCAAGTCCTTTTAGGACTGGGAAACAAATGCTAGCTCGCCTTACAAGAAACATACTCTGCTTTTGAGAAAAGAGCACTCTTCTATTCTACTGTATTTCCTATGGGGTCCGAACAGTGAGCTTGCTCAGAACAAAAGACCTGTGCTTCCTACACACACGGGCCATATCTAGTTCAACTCTGCTTAGGAAACTGACAAGAACAGTAGATCCTCTACAGTCCAATACACTGTACTTGCTGGGAACAGACGCGAGTGCTATTTGAACAGTGTATGGCAAAGAGAGCACAATAGTGACTTTCTTTACCAGAAAACATCCATTGCTCCTAGGACCAAAAACTGCATGTGATTCAACTCCATTTAGGACTGGGAAACATACGCTAGCTCTCCTTACAAGAAACACGCTCTGCTTTTGAGAAAAGAGCATTCTTCTACTCTACTGTTTTTCCTATAGGGCCAGAACAGTGAGCTTGCTCAGAGCAAAAGAACTGTGCTTCCTATAAACACGGGCTATATCTAGTTCAACTCTGCTTAGGAAACTGACAAGAACAGTAGCTCCTCTTCAGTCCAATACACTGTACTTGTTGGGAGCAGACACGAGTGCTATTTGCACTGTGTGTGGC